>NC_061076.1:13960560-14108029 GCF_021917145.1 Hypomesus transpacificus | reverse complement strand
CTCCCCCACTCCACCTCTCTCTTTCTCTCTCCTACCCTCGCTACCCCCCTTTCACTTTTTTTGGATCACATTTTGCTATTCTATTTTACTCTTTGTCTGTCTCTCTCTCTCTCCCTCTTTGTGAACGTCTCTTTCTCTCCTCCTCGTTGCTCTGTCTTCATCTCTTCCAGGGGTCCGGATCTGCAGTATCAGTGTTGTACATTCACACTATAATCACTTCTGACACTGCTGTACTGGTGCTGTTGTAGATCCATTCCCCGCCCTCCAGCCCCCCCTCCCCCCCTTCGCCCCCCCGCCCCACCCGCCTCCCCCCCCGCCCCCGCTATGTCACAAGCTACCCAGCTGAAGGCCTAGCAGCACTGGGGGCCTTTGATGTTGAGCCCTGCTGAATTAGGCCATCCCCCAGCAGCACTCTGCACACCAGCTCAGCCCTGTCTCCCTGTCTCTCTGCCTGCCTGTCTGCCTGCCTGCCTGTCTCTCTGCCTCTCTCCCTCCCCGCCTACCTTCCGACCTCCATGCTTCCATTTCAAATGTATGTTCAGGACACACACACATCTACTGTGTCTTCCTCGTGCCTCTACTCTCTAACTCACCCTTTCTCTATTTCCCTTTCTGTCTCTCTATCTCTGTCTCTCTCTCTTTCATTCTTTTTCTCTCTCTTTCTCTCACAGGCTGTCTTTCTTGATCTTTGTCTTTCGCTCTCCAACTGACAAGTGCATGTGGTGAAGCTTATCAACATACAAGCCTTAGAGACTTCATCACTTCATCAGTCTATGTTCCGCCAGCTATGTACCACACAGGGGAGAGGGGAGGAGAAACACTCACAAAAAACAACAACATTGTCCAAATATAATGGGGCGCACTTGACAGGGGCCAGAGAGAAGAGAAGAAATGCACACCAATACTACCGCCCAGTTGCCCTCAGACCACAGCCCCCAGCACCCAGCCTACTGCCCCTAGTGTCCAGCCTCCTGCCCCCTGTCCTGTTCCATATCATGTCCTGGCCACATGGTCTATCCTGTCCCTGTGGTCAAACTGGACAACTAGTTGATGTTACCTCTGTAACTCTCCACCTCTCCATTTCTTCTTTCCACTGATGTTTAGCGAGAACTGGATTTATGAAGCCAGTTTTTGGCATCCTGACAAAGCCAGGGTGAGGGCTGGACTGGGAGGTAGAGTTTACATTTGCATTTAGTCATTTAGCAGACGCTGTTACCCAGAGCGACTTAAAGTAAGTACAGGGACATTCCCCCCGAGGCAAGTAGGGTGAAGTGCCTTGCCCAAGGACACAACGTCATTTGGCACGGCGGGGAATCGATCTGGCAACCTTCTGATTACTAGCCTGACTCCCTCACCGCTCAGTCATCTGACCCCATCTGAGAGTTAGGGTGAGGGCTGGGCTGGGCTGGAAGATGAAGCCAAGGTGAGGGGTGGGCTGTGAGGTAGTGTTAGGGTGAGGGAGCAGTCATAGAGAAAGGTGAATAGAGGGAAGGAACTTCCTTGAGATGATGGGAAATATCCAACACATGCAACTTATGAGAGAGCCGGGGTACAACGACAGAGACAAAAAGAAAGCGCATGAGAGAAAGAGAGTCAATGCGGGCGAATGAGTGCTGGTGTCACAGTGACGTTAGCGGTCGTGAACTGTTGCACGAAAGCCCGTCAATGTTCCGCACGCACTCAGCACTCGGTGCTCTGCACTCAGTACGCATCGTGATCACATATCAATTACGCAGGGGTGGGAAGCGCCATTTCTAATCCAATCAGTCAACTCTGGAGCCATTCCTTTCCCCTCCTTCTTTTCTCACAGCAAAGAGGGACGACTTCGGAAACTTATTTGTGTCAACAGTTTCCCCCCCCCTGCCCCCCCCCCCCCCCTCCATGGATGAGATAACACCTCGTCATTTCCTTTTTTTGCGACGTTCGTGATTATCGCTGGCCCTTTTAAGAATCTGTGACGTCCAACGCTAGAGACACTTTTGATGTTGACGTGCCTATCTTTGTTGTTGCTGTTCTTGTTGTTGTTATTGTCGGGGTGGTCACACAGGGAACAATTAAAGCTGAGAGCCGAAGGGGAGCGAGTCTGAGAGCAGCTATTGTAGGGGCAGTGTTGAAGCATTGAGGCTTGGGGAGACTCCTGTAGATGGATAACAGAAGTTAATTGCTGATGTAACCATAGACCAAGCCTCCTTCTCATCTGTTTGATTTGACAAGATGGCTGTGACTAACGTCGAAACAATTTGACTCAGCAATTTTCCAGTAGATTTCAGCCTCCTCTGCTTCCCACACTTGGGCTAACCGCCAGACGCACCGACACATGTGGCTCTCTTCATGTCAACATGTGCTCTTCCCATTGGCCGGGGAGCCAGTATTACCTCGGCCTATTGGTTGGGGGAGAGTGCCAGAGATGGCAGGCTTGGTGTGTGTGTCTGTGTGTGTGTTTAGAGCAGTGCTGAGCAGAGCGGCCCAGAGCGAGCCTCTGTCTGTCACTTCGGCTCAGAGGGTGTCGTGTTCCTCTGACTGGGCTCTCAGAAGCACAAGCTGGTGTAAACGTGTTGATGTTGAGTGTACATGAATAGTGGATTCACTGTTGTAGCTCCCATCACTCTGCCATCTTGCTGTCTTTCAATTCTGGATCTAGTCCAACCTCAAGTTTATTTGCCATCGGAAAAAAGGACAAGTACAGGGACATTGATATTTGTGGTCCTGCTCTTTTGACAGTTTTCTCCCAGCGTGTGTGTGTGTGTGTGTGCAGGTGTGTGTACGTGTGTCTGCGGGTTACCTTCCCTGAGTCAACGGATAAACCCATCGTTCTGAAGGCCGCACACGGTATTGACTGATCGTCTGCAGAGAGCTTTGCACGGGCGGGTGCGATGAAACCCCATCCATGACCCTCAACCTGCCCCTGACCTCTGACCCCCAGACCGTTGCCCTCCGGGCGGAACGGCAACACATTAGGCTGGGTTTCCTCCGCACGTCGATTACACACTCCATGCATGTGTGTTTGTGTATCAAAACAATCCATGCAGCTGTTTCCCCTCTGGGCACACAGGAAGAGGGTCTAGCTCGCGCCCAATGGAGCGCTGCGATGACATGTTTGCGGTGTGTGTTGCGCTCGCGTGTCTTTGCATCCGTGTGTGTGCGTGTGTCGAGTACAATATGTCGCATGCCAGTCAAAGGGATGTCCGTGACTGTCCCGACCCCAGACGAGACCACATTAACCCCTCACTCCGCTTGACCCCGTGGGGGGTGGGGCATGGCGGGGGTGATGGTAGCGATGAGGGAGTTGGGTTGCCAGGGTTCAGACCAGGACTCTCTGGTAATGACCGCTGTGACCTTGACACAGTGCTGTACAGCACAGACAGAGCAGGGCAAGGCAGCAGTGATACGGGGCTAGCTACAGTAGCGTGAGAATGTGCTGCGCTACGCCTGTGACCTCGGTGTAAATTGCCCTGGGATAGAGAGTGTTTCATGTCCAGAGGATGAGTTTTTGTAACTGATTGGGCTGTGCGTGTGTGTTTGGGGGAGGGGGTTTGAGTAGTTAAACCCCCTCCAAGGGCACCTCTCTATGACCGTGTTGCTCTGAGCATGTATTGTTTCTTGTAAGCTGCTGTTGACGAGAACGAAAATAGAGACACACCACAGATAAAACAAACACACACACACGATGCTCCAGAAGGTCACTAAATCTGCCCTGAGTCCGCTTCCCTGTATTGCTTCTGAGTGAATGACAGTTCTATCCGCTTTTGTTGGATCTCTTTAACCTCTTTCCCCTCCCTCCCTCGCTCCCTCTCTCCCTCCCCCTCGTTCTCCTCCTTTTGCTCCCCCTTTCTCTCCTCTTCTCTCTCCCCCCCCCCTCTTTTTCTCCTACTCTGTCTCTCCCTTGCCCCTCCCTGTTTTTCTCCCCTCCCCTCCCCCGCCTCTCCCTGCTTCTCCCCCCCCTCTCAGACCACAACCACCTGAACAATGCTGCGCTGTCACCTCTGGGCCCAGCGATGGCACTGTCCCACCCTCACAACAACCTGGGGCTGGGCTTTAACAAGTACACTTCCCTCAAGGCAGTGGGTAAGCAAAAACAAACACACACCAACACGGAAAACCTGCCACCACCACCATCACACGCTGGAGTACCGATGGGACAGTCATATCCACAGACAGATCTGAAGGTCGATTAGTTATGTCTGCAGAGTCAGCCAGGATGAGCTGTGTTGATCCCACCATGATGTACGTCGTACACAGGAACACGCTCTCTGGAATTTCATCTCGTGCCCTTTGACTCACCCCCACAACTGAGAACCTTTCATAAACACCCCTTCAGCCAGCGACACCACCGAAAAGCTAGCCATTCTATGGCCTGGATGGGTTGGCATATTTTCTGAGTGACTTTAACCGATTCAATTTGGTTCCAGGCGTCCATGTATAAACTTCATTAAAACAAAAAAATGTTGAGCTAAACTTCAATAGGCACTTTTTGCGTTAAAAGGGCGTTTACATTTATTAATTTAGCAGACGCTAATTAACAAAGAAAAGGCTTCCACACCAGTTCCAAACAAAACCAACCCGCTGAAAATAAAAGAATGAAAAAATAAAAAACTTAGATTCAACCACAACTATAAATCAGAATCAGAAGGTTCAGAATCAGACAGATTTTATTTGCCATGAATGTTTGCACAAACAAGGAATTTACTTCGGCAGGGAGGTGCATACATTAAACACATAGGAATATCGAAACTTAAATATGTGGACTAACTATACAAAAGGAGCAAAGTCTAGCTAATACTAAGGGGGTCTAGCTAATACTAAGGGGAATAAAATATAAGTAGCCCTAATTTACAATCCAACCTAAAAATACAGATAGTGCAAACGATACAATAGTGCAAATTGAAATGTGCAGGGTGTCATTGTGCAGATACATACTCTCTCTCTCCCTTTCTGAGTCTCTGAAACACACACACACAAGCACACACACTCACACACACAGAGCTGGTAGCAGCTGAAACACAGGCAGGAACAATGGTGCAGGACAGCGCATATGGCTGAATGACAGTATGTGTCTGGACAGGTCTGTAGTGAGTAGAGACAACAGGGAGAGGTGGCTCAGTCCCTTAGCTACCACACTGGTTACACACACACACAGGCACACACACATGCACAGGAACACACACACACAAACCTGCACACATACACGCACACACACACACACATACTGTACATGCATACACTTGCCAACACACACATGCTCACACACATCCACAGACATGCACAGAAACATGCACACACCCCCCCCCCCCCACACACACACAGTTACACACACTGCATCAGCTCATCACTCCAGATTGACAAGGACATTGCGGCCAGCGCTGACTGTCATGTGCAAAGACAGCGCCACACCTGTTCATCCCCACACGGAGCACGTTGCGTGTGGCCAAACACAAGCCGTCTCCCGAGCTCTGACTGCAACAGTCCGAACTCAAACGCCAGGAAATGGAGTATAGCTCATCTTATTATTCCGCTCACTGAATAAATAAGGCTGATTGCACCTAGGGGACCTTCGATAGAAGTGCCAAGCGATTCATAGTAGGTTGGCGTTGGATTTACACAGTCAAACGCTTACGAGACCAGTTCCATCAGCATGTGAAGCAGGCGCTCTTTGTCTTCTGTCACATCCCTGCTGTTTGATGAGGTTCCTGTAAAGCGCCTCACCAGAAGGAGCCCTTACTGGATCCATCCATGAGATGACGACTTGGTCCTTCAAAGTGTTACATTTTAATTGAGCTGGGTGTTTCATTTTCAAAGCCGGGTGCCCCGCATGCTCCACTTACACACAAACACACACAGCCATTATGCACGCATGTATACCCTAGCGCACACACACAACATATTATTACAGGGCACACTCCGACTCACATACAACACACACACAGTATACTCCATTTACATCGCACACAGACACACAAACATATTTTATTACAAAGCACACTCCGACTCACACAACACACACACACAGTATACTACATATACATTGCACACACACCAACATATTTTATTACACACCACACACAGACTTACACAACACACAGACAGTGCTTTGCATATACGTTGCAAGCACACACACAGAAACATGTATTACCACACGGTACGCACAGAGAGTCACACCATACCCATGCAGTCCATTGCACACGCACACGCAGCACTAAGTTGCCGTGTTGTGGTGGATGCCAAGGTCCTGTGGTGCTGCACACTGGCGTGCTCCCTCCTCAGGCTCCTCACGAGGGCACGCCTCCTGGCTGGCAGAGCACCGTGGCGGAGCACCGCCTGCTTCCTTATTTACACCCTGCATCTCGTTGGAATTCCTGTTGGCAGCCGTATGGTTCCGGGGACACACGTGCGTGCATGCACAGACACCCACACACATTGACAGCACACTCGTCATGAAATGCACGCAGATGGCAGGACGAGTAGAGAAAACAGGTTGACGCACAGGATGGCGCAAAACCACTGACGCAGTCTTGAAAAAAAGGTTGAAACACCCCCTCACACACCTACACGTACTCCCCCCACTCACAACCTCCGCAACACACACACCCAGATCCTCATCCAACCCCCCCCTCCCCCACACACACACACACCTACACACAGTTCAGGATTAAGGACTCACTCCTATCATCTCTTCACAAGTGATTTCCGCCCTCTAGCAGCGCAATAAACAACCCACTGGTTTATCCTCCTCCTCTGGCTGTGTGCGCAAAGTCACGAGGAGGACAGAGAGCAGTTCAGAAGGTTCTGGAGCCGCTGCCAGTCTACCTCTGCCAGGTATCCCAGCAGGCCTTTGGACTTGGCTGTCCCACAGCCTATATCTTGCGTAATTAAACCCTAACGACTGGAGGGGGCCTCCGCCTGGGAGCAAAGGGGTAGAGCGGAGGAGGGGGGGGGAGGGACGGGGAACGCGATGGAGAGGGCGAGAAAATGGACCGAGAGGGCAGAGACCCCCGCTGCCGGCGCATATGCCCCGCTCGCCGCCACGCTTCCTGTGCCACCCAGGGTGGGGCCCGGGAGAAATCACCGGAAATCACCGGCCGTCACGACGACGTCACCGCTTCCGAGGTCACTACAGTGCAAACTGTCAGCGCCAGTGCCATTAGCATCGTTGAGCCTACGTCGATATTGTTGGATAGTTTGCTTCGCGGGCATCACTGGGACTTGTTTAGCCTTTTCTCTATCTTACATTTACATTTACATTACATTTAGTCATTTGGCAGACGCTCTTATCCAGAGCGACTTACAGTAAGTACAGGGACATTCCCCCCGAGGCAAGTAGGGTGAAGTGCCTTGCCCAAGGACACAACGTCATTTGGCACGGCCGGGAATCGAACTGGCGACCTTCGGATTACTAGCCCGATTTCCTAACCGCTCAGCCACCTGACTCCCAGTGCTATCACATTGGTATCTCTCCATGGAGACTGGAGTCGGAAATCCAAGCCCAGGACTGCGCCGTTCCCTGGCAGAGGCTGAGACTGAAGCCAGACTGAGACCGAGACTGAAGCCATTGCTCTAGCTCTACTGGACTGCACCGTCATTATGTGATCACATCCCCCCTACTTCCCCTTCCTCACAGGATCATTTCAAACACGGCCATCCGTTCCAACCTGCTTACCCTCCAAACAACGGAAAATCGATGAAAACGTCTCTCCAGCTGATTATGAATGACGAGACACCTGCCAGACGCCACCGCTATTCTCCGACTCAAGCGTTTGACAGGATTCCTATAGAGGGGCCGGTCGGAAATCACAAGGCTTTTTCCGCTTTTCTTTCACAACCTGGAGAATGTGAAGTATGGCTCGTGTTGTGTATAGGAGAGCTGGCAACAGTGCTGTTACCGTAGTCCTGGCAGCACTGCAGAATTTGTCCCATGCCAACGAACAAGAAAGCCTACCGCCGTTGCTTTGAGAGGTCATTATCGACATAATAGACGACGAATGCCACCCAATAAAAAATAATTTGCATAAAATATGAATTATTTTGATTTGGCTGTTGAACACGGCTGTCTTTGTGTGTGTAGTTAGTTCTCTAAAATGTTAGCCGCGGATACATTTTTGGAACAGACACATAAGCAACACCAGTACCGATGCACAAGATCAAAAGAAACGTTTTCACAAAACACAAAACCACCAGACGTTCCGTCATAGTTTTAACTTTAGCACTATTTTTTGGTTGTTCACAATATGTACTTCTTGTTTTTGACTACCCGCAATGCTGTGGGGCTATCTTGTTGTTATTATCAGTGACCTATGCACTTTGTAAAGCTCTCTCTTGGAAGTCGCTTTGGATAAAAGCGTCTGCTAAAGGAATAAATGTAAATGTAACTTAGCATCAGAACATGACTCGTATTACTAGGTTGTAACATTGTCGAAGGTTTGTGTGTGTCCTGAAAATACTTCAAGTGAAGTAAAACGTGGCTTGTTCACTTCAACTGATGAACTCCTTTCACATTATATTTTCACATTTTCACATGTCTCACATTTCACATCGGTAATCAAAAGGCAAGCATAGTCCTCGATTACTCCAAATAAAATCAACTTGCCTGGCAGACTGTGGGCTCTGCAGGCTCACAACAGTAAAACCTTGTGCTCTTACTGTATATGCATGTACAGCAACATGTAGGTTACACATGTCAACAAACTTACGAGAACTTAAAGAGAGAGAGAGACAGATAGGAGAGAGAGAGAAAGAGAGAGAGAGAGAGAGAGAGAGAGAGAGAGAGAGAGAGAGAGAGAGAGGGAACAACAACAACCAGGAGTGTGCGTTTTCCATGGTTTTTCTCCTCGTACATTTTTTTTCGTTGAAAGAAAGGGAAAATGACAAAACAGTGATGTGAGCAAGGTTGTTAGTGTCTGAGGGCTGTGGGGCTTCCGGCACTGACCTCACACAGCAGCTCTCAGGGCCCTGCCACTAATCCGACACGACACTTCGAACCCGCTCTATTTTTACCCCACTCAAAACTCCCGCTTATGCGCCCATTGCTGCTGCTGCTGCTGTTCTTCCATTCTCCTTTCTCTCCTTTTCTCTCTCTGCCTCTCTCTCTATCCCTTTCTCTCTCTCCTTTCCACTGTCTTTGTCTCTCCCCCCCCCCCCCTCTCTCTCTTGTCTTCTCTTTTCATTCAACTGTGGCGGAGAAAGGTTTGAACCCTCAAATATGAGGGTGGAAAAATGAACACGCACACATCCAAATACACTCGAGCTTTGCCAAGATACACTGACACACCTTCATGGTGAAACAAGCCCCTCCAGGCACTGCTGCACATTCTGTCTGTTCTACTTTCATTTTGTTCAAAGTTTACCTGACAGGTTGGCTGGGAGGCCGAGATTGGAGTTGTGAGTGTGTCTGTGTGTGTGTTCTGTGAGTGGAAGCCAAAGGCAACAGACTGGGGTCACCTTCATTTTCCTTTTTAAAGTCAAAGGGCTACTATTACAGAGGTAACTGTCTGAGTGTGTGGCCCATTAGAACAATAATATACCACCATGGATTGGTAGGGCTTTGCATATCAAGGAATTAATTGGTTATTAGTCAAGTCAAGTCATTAGTTTATGAAAAAGTTAATTAATCTTCTCCCTCTCTCTCTTTCGTTCTCTCTCTCTCTCTCTTTCGTTCTCTCTCTCTCTCTCTCTCTGCAGACACAGCAGCCAGAGATTACTATAAAAGCTACCCGATGGTGGACTACACCCACCGCCAGTCACCGCCCACCTTCCAGCCAATCGCTTTCCACCCCAAGGACAAGCCCTTCCTCCCTCCCCCGGACATCCACGCCCCATTGGCCATCACCATCAACGCCGGCCAGATCCCCAAGCCTAAGATCTCCAAGACCAACACCCACCCGCTCACCTCCAGTTCGGCCTTCAAAGCCTGGGACCCCAGTAAGAGCCACATCCAGCATCCGACTGCCCACATCCTGCCTTCCCAGCAGCAGCAGCAGCACCACCAGCACCACCAGCAGCACCAGCAGCATCAACAGCACCAACAGCACCAACAGCATCAACAGCACCAACAGCATCAACAGCACCAACAGCACCAACAGCTGCACCAACAGAACAGCCGGCGCCAAGCATACTCCAACAAGCGGCAGTTCAGCATCGAGACGCTGCCTGAGCTCTTCTCCCAGCCGCTCGGCTACGGCCACTCCCCCCACATGCACCCCAAACACAAGGGGCTGCCCACCAACAGCAAGACGGAGGTGACAGTCTGAGCCGTTGCGGAGAGAGACGACGAGGAGAGCGAGGGAGAGAAGGCTGCCTCGGGCTGCCATCTTTGATACCAATCATCCATGTCGATGGCTAAGGGGACATGGACAACTTCAGCGATCTCCCGCTGGTTTTTAGGCCCCGGTTTTCTTTGTGTGTTTCGTCGTTGATCGTGTCGTCTGTGTGTGTCGTCCACTGGGCTGGTTCTGAGTGCTGATTAGCAGGCCGATGACTCATTCTCTCTCTCGCGACCGGGCTCCACTCAGCAAGCCCTCGTTGATTCCAGAATTCGACCGATTTTATTGGTCTTCTTCTTTTCAACCCCATCCCCTCCTCACTCGCCTGCTCGCCCCGCTACTGGTCACACACACACACACAACCTCTCTGCTTGTGTGTTTGCCGGCTGTCAGAGAGGTTTGTATGGTAGACTCACCCCCAGGAGACGTCATGTCAGATGGGACAAAGCCATTGTGTTGTCAGCTCCTATCACCCTCCATCCTGGACAGTGAGATATCATTCTGGCAAATCTATACTAAAGAGAGAGAGAGAGTGAGAGGAAGTGGACGCCAAACGGATGGAGATTTGTTTACTCATCCTGGAGCTATGAAAGTACGAAGAGCTCGATCAAACATGGAGGCTTCGGAGCAACACAAGCACCTCTGTCGTTCATCACCTCCTGGAGGGCCCCTGGTCCAGGGCCGCAGAACCCAGGGGAACCTTCTTCCCGTGTGCCCACGGAATGCAAAACTTCACCGGCACCCCGTCCTTTGTGACAGGCTGTTGTGTTTATCTGAGGCAGCCACACATGCATGGGAAAGGTCACACTGCCCAGGTAGCCACAAAGTCACTGTTATGCTGTCACTTCCTGTCATCTGTGGAGCAGTCTAGGTGCTGGTCGCTAAGGATAACGGGTGCTGGGGTAGAGACTTGAGGGGAGCGGGGCAGGATGGATCACCGTATCCAGGTTACAATGCCAAAAGCAAGGCACTTGGAGTTGTGGAAGTGTTTTTTGAAAGTGTTTCTTTCAACTTTTGGCTCATATGCTTTTGGAGGATTTGATCACCCCTTGAATGCAGAAGATCATTTACGTATTTTTGAATACGACCTCCAAACTAACTCTGTGATGCATGCACATATATATATGTATATATACATACATATATATACATATGACTATATAACTGTAACATAAAAATAGCCTTTAACAGTATTCCTTAGTTGTGAATGCAGGTGTTTGTAATGAATCACTCTAAATGCAGGGGCTGAGCAGCTAAGCCCGCTCGTTGAGACACGACAGAGAGGAAGCGAACGGGCAGGATAGTGCGTCCTTGGCTCGTTGACACCGTACTCTCGACTCGACAGCAATTGATTTGCACGGGAGTCCGACACCAACTCGGTCCACCCAGGCCGTCTCTCCCCGTATGTTTCTGCAGACTCTCCCACCAACGAGCCCCGCCCTCCGGCCCACCGACCTCCTCCTAAAGTCAGAAGCCAGCGAGCGATGCCTCTTTCCCGCCCAATGCATGCACTACAGGTGTCCAACATTGTTGTTTACAAGAATCAGAGTCACACCTGTTGTTTGTTTTGTTTTGTTTACACCTGCAGCTAGCAAACTCCTCCCCACCACCAGGCTGCTAGCTCCATCCACGAGCTCCAGCAGTACCCCCCCCTCCCCCCCCACACTCTGGGCTCCTGTACACGGGGAGGGATGGTGGGGAGCCTCCAGCGTTCTGCTCCTGCATGGTCTTCCAAGCTGTTCCCAGCCAGGGGACGCTCCTTGCCTCCTCACAGCAGGACCACGCTATAATTAATGACAGCCTGTTCGTAACATGGCAGGCCCATACGTACTCACACACAATCACAAACACACGCACACACACACAGACTCATCAGGTGTGCATGATCAGCAGGCATTTTGCCATGTTATGAACCTTACTAACGTTATGGGGGTTTGCAACTTTTGTGTGGTACTGTGGTGGGAACGCTAATCGGGTCTGATGCAGCTTCCGTGACATCAAAACATAAAGGAACACCACTAGACATTACTGTGGGAAAATTAGTCTTTTTTTTGCTAGTTAGGAGACTGGGCTTAGGCTAGAGTTGAAATGGAGTGCTGTAGTTGGGTACGTCACAGCATCCGGTGAATCAGTTGTTGCGTAACCTCTGTGCAAGACCCACTCTGGGAATCTGGGCATGTTTTTTTGCTTGGAGAGAAGAAAAGCCTATCATAAATAGACAAGTTTGCTGGGATATGCATGAGGCCATTTGAATATGTATCATGCACATCTGCACACATAGCTACAGTGGTACGCAGCTTGCATGCTCTCTCCTCTGACGTCCTGCTTCAGTCGGAGCAGATCCACACTCTTAGGGCCAGAGAGGAGAGGCTGTTATGAAATGCTTCCCAGAGATTAAAAAAAGAAAACGACCATAATATTCTATGGACTGAACTCCTTCATCATTTAGCTTCGAGATGGTGGAATAAGAAATGGCCGTGCGCGAGAAACAAGCAATATGTTCTGTTCTGCAAAGCAATAATGGACTAAGACCCTAGGCTGGGAGGGGGTTGTGTGAGCATGAGGACGTCTGCCAAGCCCCTCAGGTCTGTACTCGTGTCAGTATCTCTGGGTCTTCTAAACCAAACAATGATCTGGCCCACACTCCCCAGCAGACTGCTCATTGACTGAGCCCTCCCTCTCCTCTCCTCCTCCGCCCCCACCCCCGCTCCTCCTCCCTCCCATCGCCGGGTCTGATGGAATAACAGCAGGAGGATATGACATCACGGAATTGGAACTCGTTGAGATCTCCGGCATTTTATCTTGCCGTCAAGCTTCATGAGGATCCTCTGAATCCAGTCTATCAAATGAAATCCAATGTTGAAGGAAAAAAGTAAGGCCTCGGAAAAGAACTAATCATCCTGCTAAAACAAACTCACCGTGGGGAGCTAATGTTACTAAGGTGAGATAATGAAGGCTAGCTTTTCTAGCTGTACTCGGCTGTTTGTAAAGTTTGACGCTGAGTGAGGCTGGTGTTGTAATATACCTGGACAAACATTGCCTGGAGGCTGGCTCACAGCGAGCTCTGGAAATACCACAGCAATCTCTAGCCTCCGCGGACATAACGAAGCACTTGATTGGCTTGAGAGGCTGCTCCCTCGTATCCCTCCCGCGCTATTGGAAGGTTTCCCTGGTGATCAAACTCCCTGAGGGACAGCTGCCAATGAGACAATGACACGGTCATGAATTTCCACCTGGGATGAAGGGTCCTGATGAGCCCCAGGTGTGACTCTCCACAGTACTGGACTACTGTGGGTGACACAGCTCCAGCTTCTGGCTAGCCTCAGAGACAGGGTACGGAGATGGTGGTGGTGCTGACGGATGATTTAATCAGTGGAAAGGCTAACTTTGAGCCCAAACAGCCTCTTCCTCTGCTTCTTTACAATTGGACTGTGTAAATACTCTCCTATCACGGCAAAGTGATGGGACAAAGCGACGAGGAGGCGTTTGTCTCTCTCACCACCCAGTATGGCTCGGCAGAGCTCGGTGCAGTCCCCAAAACTCAGTGAATCAGCAGAAACTGAGTACACCTAACTGATTCAACCAAACAGTGTGAAGGCCCGTGGCGCTGTTTGGGGGATGTCACCTTAGAGTGAATTACTCAATCTCCACTGATTACCACCGTGGCACCCTCAAAGAGCTCAATGACTGTTCTTTGTAAAGCGTCCTCCAGCCGCAAGTATTCTACGACAGGTTATGTGAATGCAACCTGGTAGACATACTTGGGTTTCCTTCCTAGCAATATATTGTGTGTGATTCTCTGTTTCACTTCTTGGTTTTGTTCGTTTTCTTTTTTGTACCATGTTCTGGTTCGGAGTTGTGTCCAAAAAAATGCTACATTTGACTGATGAAAGACGAAGTGCTTCCGGGATGTTCCTTTTTTTTTCAACACAACCACCCCCTCCAGAGTGTTTTCTGTGGTTGAAGCGTCGTGCTGTTCTGGGTTACATTGTACGGTACTAACACTCATGTCTTCATGTCATACACGCATTGTATCCAAGTGCTTTGGCAACACATTTAGCTAAAGATGAAGAAATCGATTTTTGTGATCATTGTGCAGCTTCTTTCTGCAAAATCATGTGTTGTTTCATACTTTTCGGTAGTAGACTACCTTTGATTGCTATGTACTCGTGTATATACTGTATGCTGTACCACTTGTCTGCTGTGAACTTTGTTGAACTTTGTTTATATAAGGGCTTTTTATAGTTAAACAAACAAGGAAAAGGAGTCTTTCTCTTGTGGTAGCGTAGAGTGGAGATCCAGAGATGTTACCAGCCCTCTGGTGGCCCGGTGTCCGGGTCCCTTCGACTGCCGCGTCCAAACTAATATGTTCTGACATCATCTGTGATTTGGCTGCATGGGTCTCTGTGGGTTGCTAGCTGGCGAGAGCGTTGATGACCCCCGGAGTGGTGGAGCAGATTTGACAACATCTGAGGCTTGGGAGTAGAGGCCCCCTCCTCGTCCTCCTCTTCGTCCTTCTCCTCTTCCTCCTACTTTTCCTCCTCCTCGTCCTCCTCCTCTTCCTCCTCTTCCTCTTCCTCCTCCTCCTACTCTTCCTCCTCCTCTTTCTCTTCCTCCACCTCCTCAATCTCCTACAGGCATACCGTTTTCCTCCCGGCCCTCCTCTTTAAAACATGCTTCTAGGCTCCTCCTACAGACCCCGGCCCTTTGAACAGGAGCCTATAGGACAGCATTATACCCATCTCAACCAACCCTTCCTGTCCCCCCTCCACACACACACACGCACACACACTTACACACACACGCAGACACATAAACACAGTGGGATCCATCTAGGAAGGGTGGCAAGGTATTTGACTGCCATACTTTACCCAGCATGCATCAGGCTCGGCTACAGTGCCGTCCAAACTGATCAATAGACTAATCCCATTAAAGACGCGGGACAATTGGATTGTTGAAATGAAATAGCCGACTAATTTAATTCTCATTCGACCCGTGACTTACACTACCATGCGCTATTAAAATGAATCGGCAAATTGTTTTTGACACTTCTAATATGCCTTGTCTGTCTCTGAATGAAGACATAGTGTAATTTAGGTGGAGGGGCATTAGCATGTTTGACCTGCGGTTGTTATGACACAGCTGCAGGGCTGTTAGAGATAATCAGATAGCAATCTATAAATACCTCTGGTTGCAGGTGATCTCATGTTGCGTTAATATCTGAGTGTATGCTGGTCTTTATTCATAGTTCAGGGCCAAAGGAAATGGAACAAAGAAGGAATAGGTAATGGGAATGGGTTCAAGGGGAAAACATGTTTGTGATGACGAGATGCTCTCGATGCACAACTATGCATATGCATACAGGACTGTAGCATGTCGATTTGCATACCCTACCCCCACCTCTCCCTCACACACACACACACACACAAACACCAACACACACGCACACAATCCAGATCCAGTAAACAAATTCACAGAGCGGGGTTGGGAAGGTACCCTTGGCAGGCTCAGTCCAAAGAACACCAATCCAATTTGGAACCCTGACACCGAGCCTGCGAACAGTGAAGCGTGTTCCACATTCCATGAGGTCATCCTATTTATGTGGGCATCCCCGCCTCTCACTGTCCCCTGCCTGGCACTTGTTCTGGGTCCCCCACGCAGCCCTGCCCGCCCCCCTCCCCCCAACTCAGGCCCAGAGCTGGGGGGGGGGGGGGGGGGGGGGGGTTGCTAGTTCACCCACCTTTGAAAGCTCCTGCCCCAGGTGACTCTAAGGCTCTCCAGTGGGGGGGGTGTTAAAAGAGTGTGTGTGCACAGGGCCACTGTGTGCAGCGTGTGTGTGTGTGTGTTGTAGGGGTGGGTCCAGGGGCATGAAGGCCCAGCTGTCAGTGATGTCTCATTTGTACTCCTTCAGGGCCTGGACCACATCCATCACACAGAGCAAAAGGGCCAAGCGCCACAAACCACGTCCCCCCATTAGACTGCCTTCCCCTCTCTTTCTCTCTCTCTCTCTCTCTCTCTCTCTCTCGTTTCTCTCTCTCTCTCTCTCGCTCTCTCTCTCTCGCTCTCTCGTTCTCTCTCTCTCCCTCTGTCTCTCTCTGTCTTTCCCTCTTGCTGTATGTCACTCTTGTTCCATCCTTCTCTCTGTTTCTCTCTCTGTCACTAGTTTGCTGTCCCTCGAGTCTCTCTCTCAAATGTTTGTCACCTCAGTTTTGTTTGTTTACTATTTCTTCCCCCATCTCTCCCACCCCCGGTCACTGTTGCTCTCTATCTTGTTCTCTTTCTCTCTCACAGTCTTTTTTATTTTCGAGCTCTCTCTCCTCTTTTTGCCAGGAGTCACATCCCCAAGCCATGCACCAGATTTCAAATGTTAACAATCAGGTCAAAAGAGCTTGAAATAACATTATTATTTCCGCCACCTGCTTACTAATGTTAATACAACTACTCTCACAATTAAAGGTCAGAGATTTTGCATTCAAATGTTAGAACTACAGTTTCAGTGGCCTCCTTCTATAAAGATGCATTCAATCACTGACACTGTCTGTCTTACTCAACACTAATCCCCCCTCAGCCCCCCAGCCCCCAATCCCCCAGCTCTGTCCAAATGTACCCCTCACAGTTCAAACAGACCTCAGTGTTTAGAAGGGCAACATCACAACAGCTACTGGGTTGTTTGTTCCCTGGAGTCTCACATCCTGCTGACATATTGAGAGTTGGTTGGTTATCAAAGATGGTTATAATAATGACAAAAATGATGATGACGAAGATGATGATTGTGTACGTTTTTACAGCACTAATTATTATAATTTTTGAGGAACAGTCAAGGTCAAACGTATTGTCTGGCTTTTTAAGCATCTCTTTTAAGAGGAAAACTTACTTAAATGTTCTTTGTATGAACTTGATAAAAAATTAAAATGGTCAGAGAAACGGTGTTCTGGTATGTCGCGTGAGTCTTTCAAAATAAAAGTGAGACGGGTTATGGAGAGACGCGGGAGATATCCCACTGCAGGGGAAGGCAAGAGGAATAAAGAACTGGAGATAGAATAAGAAAAACCAAGCATCAGTGAGAATAGGATAAAGATAAACAAGGGGGGAGTGAGCAAATGAGAGAGATTGCCGACGGGAGAGAGCGAAAGAGAAAAACACGAGAATGAGAAAGGCACCGGAGAGAGAGCGAGAGAGGGGGAGAGAGAGAGAGAGAGAGAGAGAGAGAGGGAGAGAGAGAGAGAAAGAGAGAGAGAGAGAGAGAGAGAGAGAGAGAGAGAGAGAGAGAGAGAGAGAGAGAGAGAGAGAGAGAGAGAGAGAGAGAGAGAGAGGGAAAATACGTGAGAAAGAGAAAGAGAGGAACAGAGAAAGGGAGAGCTTGAGTGTGAGAGAGAGGGAGAGGAAAAAAAACAATAGAGAAAGAGAGCGAGATCGGGAGAGGCCCGAGGGTGAAAACGGAGGACCTTTCTCTCCCGTCCCTCCCTGACCAAGACTGAGAGGCCGAGGCCGTGCTTCTGCGCCCTTCCTCTGTGTCTGCGTTTCTGAGCAGGTTTTACTGGCACCTGACATGGTAAGATAAGAGGAGACGGGCAGCACAAAGGAACCACAGTCAATAATGACAGGATGGTGGAGAGAGGGAATAAATCACCGAGCTACGGAAGGGGGAAGAAAGGGAGAGAGGCAGAGAAAGAGGGCAGGAGGAAGACAATCAGGGACGACGCGAGAAGAAAAGACGTAACAAAAAGCGCAGCGGAAAACGGAGAAGGACGTTTCCAGACGGGAGAAAGGGCGCGCACAACTGAAAGAATGGAACATGAGAGACGGAGAAAGAGAAGAAGAGGAGAGGGAGAGGGAGCGAGTGAGAGAGAATGGAGCTAGATGAAAAGGGACAAAAAACGAGGGAGACAGCCACACCGGAGAGTGGGAGAAAGGAGAGATGAGCTCACCACCAGAGCCAGTATTGTGATGGTAATACCACTAATGTTGTGATTGATTGTGAAGTGTGCGGCAAGGATAGGGGGCTGCCTTGTGGCGCTCGAGGGGGGGGTTGGGGCCCAGAAGAGGAGGTTTGGGACAGGCAACAGTCTGGCACTGCGGTGGGTGGTGAGAGAGAGAGGTGTGTGCTTGGGGTTGGGGGTGGGGGCGGACTGCGGAGATTAAGGACATGAAGATGTGGAAACCAAACACACACACACTCGCATACACACACACGCGCTGATGCAGCGACCCACATACATATGCTCATTCCATCTCCCTCACCCCCTTTCCTCATTTCTTGTAACACTGCTACACACTTACACACTTACACACACACGCGCGCAAGCACTCGCGCCACTCTGCAAGCCTGGCCGGCGACAGCTCCATCAATCTGGTTGGCTCACGGTCTGCACACAGCAGCTGTCAGCGCACAAGGCAGGGAGGTTGCAGGCTGTGCAGACAGGTTTAAGAAGAGGAGGGAGGGGGGGGGGCGGAGGGAGGGAGAGAGAGAAAGCGTGTGCGTGCGCGTCGGCAACACAGGGAGGGGAAGGGATTGGCGGTGAGCAGACACGGGTCAAGATGTTTGGCATGTGCAGGCGCCATGCTTCAAGTGCCACAACAACTCACAGCAGTGGCCTTCCTTATGGACACACACACACACACACCCGTCATCTCTCCCCCCCCCCCCCCCCCCCACACACACGGTCAGCCAAGACCAGACGTAATGGCGTGCGTATGGCCGAACACCGACCACCTGTCCTCTGAGAGCTGAGGAGAGAGATTGACCAGAGACCACAGTACATTAGACGGATGGGCTTCATCGATCTCTCCATCCACCGTTTGCTAAACTCAATTAGCCCTTCCCAAGATGGCGGCAGCACCTGCCGTGTGCCACAGAGACTTGGGACTCCTCTGGAGGGACATCATGTGCGCTGGAACCCTACTAAGGGGGCCACACCACAGCCTGCTGGTAGGAGAGGGTACTACAGGTTAGGGATCTCTTCACATATCTGCCTCATCTATCAAGCTATTTTGCCACATTCGTTTTAGAACCTCCCTTTTTATGATCAAAGTGTCAACCGCCTGGTTGTCATCTGTCAAAGTCGTTTCAACGTGATTGCCTCAACTTCACCGCCCCCCCCCCCCCCCCCCCCCCCCCCCCGCCCGCCCGAGTAACAATGGCAGGTATTTCAGAGAGAAAGGAATTCTGACCACTTCATAAATCGGTGGCGACCCCGATCAATACGTCTGGTTTAAGAGGGCCACGGTACGTGATTGGCCGGTGGATGGTGCAGGTCTGTGGTGGGAATGGGAAGGGAGGGATGGAGGTGGGGGGGAGACAGGCCATAAAGCCTGATGGATTTACCCACAGCACAAAATTAATTAAATGTAGAGGAAGAGATTCATTGCGATTGGACACATCCGTAATGACTGGAAAGACATTTGGGGGGGTGGTGATAGGGGGAGGGGAAGGCGGGGGGATGTGAGGAGAGCAAGGGTACAGCAGAAGACGAGGGGTGTCTAGAAAAGGGGGGGGGGTTTGGCTCTTTAGCTAGGCATTTAATTAGCCCTCAGAATGTGAGTACTTCACTCACCCCCCCACCACCACCATCATCATCCCAGCTGACAAACCAGCGCTCTCCATTGTTGCTACTGCTACTGTGAGCCTGGGAAGAGGGCAGCGTGATGGATTACAGAGGGAGACCAGAGAAAGTACAAGCTTCCACAGATTAACTTTGCTAATTGGGCAGAAAGCGTCCTTCACTTTCCCACAGTTTTACGCACCGGCGCTGAGATGGTTTGTTAAGCTGGAGGAACGGCACCATCACCACAGAGCCAATGAGCTCGGCCCAATCTGAACGACACCATCACCACAGAGCCAATGAGGGCTCGGCCCAATCTGAACGACACCATCACCACAGAGCCAATGAGGGCTCGGTACCATCACTACAGAGCCAATGAGCTCGGCCCAATCTGAACGGCACCATCACCACAGAGCCAATGAGGGCTCAGCCCAATCTGAACGACACCATCACCACAGAGCCAATGAGGGCTCGGCCCAATCTGAACGACACAATCACCACAGAGCCAATGAGGGCTCGGCACCATCACCACAGAGCCAATGAGGGCTCGGCCCAATGTGAACGGCACCATCACCACAGAGCCAATGAGGGCTCGGCCCGATGTGAACGGCACCATCACCACAGAGCCAATGAGGGCTCGGCCCAATGTGAACGGCACCATCACCACAGAGCCAATGAGGGCTCGGCCCGATCTGAACATGGGCACACTCCCTCGTCGGCATAGCCCCGACGCAGCTTCTCGTCCGACTCTGTCAAAATAAAAACACACGACTAACCAGCGTTATTCAGTCTTTTATTTCATTACATTTGTCATCATTCACTTCTCTAAAAAAACAAGAAAATGTGATGCAACGGCCAAATGTGCATTAAGCACCGCCAGTCCCCCCCCCCCCACACACTTCTCCCCCTGCCCCCCCACCTTCCCTCATAGCACCCAGTCCATGGTCGTCATCACAACACCAGGCCTGGGTCAAGCACTGGAAGATATTCTTTTTATTTACCTCACAGTCAAATTGGATTTTTCCTTGATCTGATTGTAGTGGGAGAAACCAAGTGCACTGCCAGCATGGAGGTCATTCTTCTATATTGTTTACAGTTCTCTGTGATGATGAGGGGCTCTGAGGATGGGGATCAAGAGTTGACTTGGAAACGGTCGCCTCCGCCATCTCACAGACACACGCACGTGCAAAATTGCACATGGTATCTGAAAGTATCTTCTAAGGGGGATAGGAAACAAACGTTGACAATTCAAATTCAAACAAGCGAGCTTTGCACAACATTTGCTTTTGTGTGTGTGTGTGTGTGTGTGTGGTGTGTGTGCGTGTATGTGTGAGTTTATATAAGCAGCATGTGCCACTATGTGTATATGCGCGTGCGGTAACGTGCATCTTCAAGGCCGTGCAAATGAGTTTGTAGAATCTCAATACAGACTTTTGACTGAGGTTAAAAGCTCTCACAGTAAGTTTGCACAGCGTGCTCCATTGACAGAAACACTGTCAAAAGAAGGAAATAAACCACTAATGTGCATTATAATATATTTTCAGTGTCCAAACTAGTATTTTACAGTATTACAAGACATAAGCAGGGAGACATTGCATAAAACTCACTCTCTCTGTTGGCAAATGTACTGATACAGTACATTACAGTTTCGCAAGAAGAACAATAAAACCGACCCCAACTTTAAGGACTTTGAAACATGAATGATAAGACCACAGCATCCACCAACGCAGTGACAATTTCAGTGGGCATTGCCGTGGTAACCCCGGCCTCTGGAAGTGTGAAGGCTTCAAACCATCCCACGCTGACGGAAGAGGAAACACACATTTCCATGCCCTTCGTTGTGTAGTCAGAGTCAAATGCAACCCACCTCTTCCCAATTGACATACAGCATTGTCGCCGTAACTGTTCAACAATCAAGAGTATCAAGTACGTTTATACAGTGTGTGATTATGTGCTGCCTGTGATGGTTGTAGGATCATGTGTAGAAGCCGAGGGACAGCAGGGTGCTCTCAGGAGCTGTGATACTTCCATTGAAAGGGCCGATTATTTTACTGTCAAACGCAGTGTAAAAACATCTCATGTGCATTTTCATGCGACAAAGCTGTATTAACAAACTTCGAAATTAAGACTCAAGTTTCTTCCGAAACATGAAATCATGTTTCATGGCATCTTAAAATATATCCCACTTAATTCCCCAAATAATTGACTGATAATATCTATTAGAAATGTCAAAACTTTGGAGATAACACTATCTGTGCATCTTACAGAGCCTCCCTCCCTCCCCAGCCTCCCCTCCCCATCGCCCCCTCCCCAGCCTCCCCTCCCCAGCCAATGGCTCCTTCTACAGTCCTCCCTCAGAGCTATGGTCTCCAGACTGCTACACCAGGGTCTTGTTCTGACACACCAGTCCGTGAAGCCAAGAGACAGCAGGATGTTTGAGGCATCATATCCCACCACCCGTGCTCTGGTAGCTGTAGGTCTGGCTTTGTTCCGGCTCTGTGTATCAACACAAAAAGTGGGATGCAATTCGAGCACATTCAGGTATCGACTTGGCCGTCTTTCAACCGCGGCAATTAAAAAAATATCAAGGTTTATGGTATGCAGCCAAACCCTGTCAACAGACCCTGAATTCAACAACCAGATCAAAGCGTGTTCCCCATGACAGCCAATCATACACAAGGTTTGAAACAAAGGTACTTGTGTAAGCTCGGGGAAAAGGGCCTTCTTTCTACTGGAGGCAGTGAGAGCACACACACACACAAAAGGCAATCAGTGTGTGTTTCTCCGTACGAGTACGTGTGTGTGTGTGAGACAGTGCTCAGTGTTCTGTACATTCTAACACACCAGTGTGTGTTTGCTGCGTGAAAGTGAAAACAAGGAAGTCAAAAAAATATACATAACAGTAGCAGGCTCCTTATCTGCCACCTCAGGTCTACCCAGAAGCACTTCATCTGAATACATAGCTTCCACAGTTCTGGACCGGTACCGTTTATCCCTCACGGGACCTGTCGATGTCCCAGATGTTGTCGCCATACGGGGGAAGCTAAATCAAGAGCACCCCAAGTGTATGACAGTGTTTGTATCAAGTACTTGAGGCCAGGTGTGCAGAGGAGAGACAGCAGCTGCTCTCTCTGGGCTACAAGCACGAGTCCCAGTGGAGCTGCAGGTCGGAGCCATCTAGGAAGTCTGTGGAGAAGACGCTGGGGGGCCCAAGAGGGGCCAAGCTGGGGGCATCGCTGCCCCCTCCTCCCATGGTGATGTCCAGCCAGTCCATGCTGTCCAGGGCCTGCTCTCCAAAGTCCAGGTTGGGGGGGTTGGGGTGGTAGCCCAGCTCGTAGGTGTCCATAGGGGAGGGGGAGGACGGGTGGTCCAAGATGCTGGGGGTGCTCAACATTTGGCTGTGGAGGTCGTCGATCAAGGTCAAAGGGCAGCCGGGCTCCACCCCTAGGAGGGGCTTGCCCGTCGTGCTCTCCAGGAAGTCCTCCAGACGTCCGCTTCCTGGGCAGCTAAGGCCTTCTGGGTCCGTGGTGGGTGGCGCCTGGTGCTCGTCCTCCGTCGGGGTCCGTGGCGGGGAGTTCTCCGGGTCGGGGGGGGAGGGGGGAGGGAGATGGAGCTGCAGGGGGGAGGAGGGAGGGGAGGAGGCCGGAGTGTTGGCCCGGAGGTGGGCCAGAGAAGGGTCCGGCGCTGGCTTGAAGGTGGCCGAGATTTCTGGTCAACGAGAGATGGATGAAGAGCGTTATTCCACGACGAGGACACGGGAGGACAAGGGCCGGGTTTCCCAGATTCGTTAAAAAGCTCTTAACGCTCAGAGCTTCTTAGGAGCGCTCTAAGAATGCTCTAGAACGCTCATAGAACGCTCCTAAGAAGCTCTGAGCGTTAAGAGCTTCTGAACGAATCTGGGAAACCCGGCCAAGGACAGTAGAATCAGAAGTGAAGCATGTTTGCGGGCTGCCTCTCTTACCTCCCGTCTGGATGAGGATGTCAAACAGGTCGTCCATGTGCTGGGTGGAGCCATGCTCCTGTGAGCAGGAAGGACACACGGTTAGTTTGCAGTCTCCCTGAATGGGCTCCCTGGCCAGGTGAACCTGGACACCCACTGATGACTCTAATGGCTGTGGCGAACACTTGGCTACCTTGTCATCAGGAGAAGAGGGGCAGGTCTTGATGGCGTCAGGGGAGGCAGGGCTGAAGAGGGCGTGCTGGTCCAGATCAGAACACTCCTCCTGACAGAAAGGGAATGGGACAGTTGGTTCTTCGGTTCGCGTACACGTCATATTCACTTCACAAACGACGTCTAATCAGTCAGTCCAGCCCTGTCATTAGGGCTTTGCCACTCAGTACTAAAGTAACTGCGGCCCCGTAGATTTGGTACAACAAGCTGTCCAAAGAGTTCGAAGACCCAGCCTAAAAGTATTGTTCTGTTAGTTAATACGCTACTAGTCCCATGACCGGTTAGCATACCTTCAGAGCTGGCGAAGGCGGGACATCCCCTGAGGGGGCGGAGTCCTCATCCAGGAAGAAAGGCTGGAGATTGGGCGGGGCGGAGAACGAGAGAGCCACCCCTTGCGAGTTGTTGGTTGACACCCGAAGCCCCGCCTTCTGTCCCTGCCCCAAACCAGAAATTAATCTCAATTAGCTGCCGTGCAAATGAACCAGGGGCCTCGGTGCTCGAGCTACCAATATAAATCACTGTGATGAGGACTGTCGTTGGGTTAATTAGCATAATAATGAACCATATGACATGACAGCAGTCAATGGGTCTTATCAAGGATGCTGTCTGTGTCGCCGTTCACTGTCTACATCATTAATTTATATAGTCCTTGGTTATTGGACTCGTTGGAGTCATCCTGGATTAATTGGAACATTAGAGAACATGCATTCACCAGCAGGACAGGTCTTCATTGACCTCTCAGTCTCGTGACAGCGAGGAGACGTGAACTTCGCCACGTCCAGCTCACCTTTCTGGTTGGTTGCTTCCCAAGGCCTGATGTGGTGCTCCTCGGTTTTGATTTGGTGTCAGTGCTCAACGGCAGAGGAGGGGATTGGCTAGGCAGCTTGGTGGGAGGGGACGGTAGTCTCTGGGGGAAGAGAAGTTGGCGATGAGAGATACATCTGAGAAGACGGCGGATGACAAGACCTGGGGCGTGAGAGTGTAGAAGGTGGGTGGACTCGCCAGGTACCTGTAACTCGATGTGATTGTTCGGCTTCCCCTGAGGGGCGTCACTTCCTTGGTTCTCAGTGGTGTGATTGGTCAGTGCAATGAGGAAGTGGTTGCCGTTGCTGTCGGTCACCAGGGTTGGGGTGGAGTGTGCCTTGAGGAGGTCTAGAGGGAAGGAAGAGCTGCTCCCAGTCTGCTGGTTTAGGAACACCTGGGATATCTGAAGATGAGATTAATTGAAGAACAGTTAGGCTTTGAGTAAGGGGTGGTGGAAAAATAATCTACTCCACTACACTACTGGAAATGACCGGACCAGAGGGTTGAATCAAGGCCCAAGTGGTAGACTGGACGGTGTACTGACCTGTTGTGACTGGAGCAGTTGTCGTTGTTCTGGCTGCTGTAAGTGCATCTCCTGTTTAGTCTGCAACACCTGTTGCTGCTTCGACTGAGGCTGTTGCTGCAGCTTCAGCTGTATCAGTTGTTGTTGTTGTTGTTGTTGTTGCGACTGTTGCTGCTGCTTTAGTTGTATAAGCAGTTGCTGTTGGGACTGTTGGGACTGCTTTGTCTGTATCTGTTGCTGGGTCTGCTTGAGCAGCAGTTGTTGCTGCTGCTGCTGTTTGAGCTGCTGTTTGTGGGACTTCTTCTTCCTTTGCTGCGAACGCCTCTGGAGGTTCTGCAGGTTCTGCAGCTGGTTCTGCCGGTTCTGCTGCTGCTGCTGCTTCAGCAACAGCTGCTGCAGGGCCTGCTGCTGGGCGGCCTGCAGCTCGCCGATCCGCAGCGCCGTCTGCTGCCGCCGCAGCTCCTCCAGCCGCCGCTGGCTCGGCAGGATGACGCGCTCGGGCTTCACCTGCGGCCGGACGCGCTCGGGGGCCGCCCGGTCGGGCCTCCGGCTCTCCGCCGGCGCGGCCTCGGGGGCGACCTCGTCCGGGTCGCTGGCTTCCTCCTTGACGGCGACCTCGCCGAGCGCGGCGGGGAGCGGCGGGGGAGGGGGCGGAGGCGGGGCGCGGACGGGGCAGGGGGAGGACGAGACGATGGGGAGGTCTGGCGGCTCCTCTTTCACGCGGAGCAGGACCGCGGCCTCCCCTCCTCCTCCTCCCCCCACTCCTCCTCCTCCTCCTCGCTTCCCCATCTCCAGCTGGCAGCGCAGGGTCTCCACCAGCCTCTGCTTCTGCCGCAGCATGCGCGTCAGCTCCTCGATCTGCTTGTCCTTCTCCTGCAGCATCCGGTCCTTGTCGAGAGGGGGCGCCGGTCGGAGGGCGAGGCAAGGGAAGTGGCAGGAGGAGGGGGTGGAGGGGGTCTCTTCCTTGATGGTGACGGGGGGCTGGGGGGAGGGCTGGAGGCTGAGCTGGGTGAGGGGGGAACTCACCTGAGAAGGAAGGCAGAGGCATGAAAACATGTATTTCGTGAATGGACACATGAGGCACAGTATCGTATTATTTTACCAGCAACCATCCCCATCACAATTTCCTTTTTCGAATCGTGTCCCTCATCATCAACTCGGACAACTCAATCGCCCCGGACAGTGGACCCACCATTTCCCCAAAGGTGTCCCCGCTATAGCTGGCATCGTCTGGGCTCATGGCGGCGGCCGAGCGCTCGGAAGGGACGGGGGACGGCGGAGGGGAGGAGCCGGGGCTGCCAAAGTGCATCGCGTGCTGGGGCGCCGTGGAAGCAAACGGGACGCCCGTCACCCTGACGCCGCTTTCTGCCGCCCGGTGCAGGGCAGAAGAGGACGGCTTCTGTTGCTGCTGCTTGTGAGACAGGTAGGTTCTGGACGATACGGCCCCCGGCCAGGGTGCTCCCCCTGCTGGTGGCGCCGGAGTACTGCCTCCGTTCAGCTCCTGGTAGTTCCTGAGGCGCTCGATGAGGTCGTTCTTGGTGCCGGACACGGGCAGGCTCCTCATCTTCAGCTCGGCCTTCAGCTCGGCCACCTGGGGAGAGGGGGGCGGCGCGGGCGGGAGGGAGGGGGGAACGGAGTCAAAAGAAGAGGATTGAATGAGCTGTCAGTTTTCTACCGTCGTCGCGGTGGTGGACCGATTGTTCGATGCTCTCTTTCCGTATCGATGTGAGCTTCTGCGTTGATATACGAAGCGTGTACATAGGTCACTCCATATCGTTCCTATCGTTCTCACTGACCTTCATTTCATCCAGGTTTGGAGGTAAAGACGCAGGTTTGGCCCCGCCTGCAGGAGGGACATTTGGACGGTTTGGAGCACTCTGACTGGACGGAGTTGATGAGGGGGTGGGGCCAGTGGAGGAGGCGGGGGTGGCAGAAGGAGGCTGCTGTTGATCTGACAGTCTGGAGAGAGGCGGACATGGATGAGACAACGTTGCAATGCACGGCGACAAGTGTTGTACCCGCACATGCACACTCTCGCTCTACACACAAACGACACACACTCTACAAACACACACAGACAAACTACACCTACGTACATACACAAACTACACCCACACGATACTACACACACACACAAACTACACACAGACAAACTACACACACCAACATACGCACACAAACTACACACCAACTACACCCTCACACCCACGTACACGCCACACACGGTGCGCGAGGCTCACTTGGGCGGAGCGGGCAGGATGGTGTGGTAGTTGTAGTGCTGCTGCTGCTGGTTGATGATCTGCAGCTGTAGGAAGAGCTGCTGCTGCTGCAGGATCTTGGCGTAGGACGAGTCCAGCTGGGGCGGGGGCTCCCGCTCGGCCTTCTGGTCCGGGGGGATGTACTGGTGGTACTTGAGCTTCTTCACCTTGGGCTTGGTGTCCTTGGCCTTCTTGGGGCGCTGGGGGGGGCGGTCGGCGCTCGACTTGGAGTGGGACTGGAGGGAGGGACCGGGGAGGGGGAGGTGGGGAAAGAGGGGGGGGGGGGGGTGTGGGGGGAGGGGGTTGAAGGAAGAAGTGGTCAGCGGGGGGTTGTCTGAAGAGAGAGGGAGAGACCTGCTTGGCTGTGCTGACAGTCACTCACCTTTGTCTGAGCTGGTGGGGTCCTTTGAGCGGCGAGAGATGCAGTCCCATTGGTCAACTTCAGGGCCTGGGTGGGGCCAGAGACCGGAGGAAGAGGAGGAGGAGGAGGAGGAAGGGGTGGCACCTGGTTGAGAAACTGAAAGGAGAAACGGCCCCTTTGATTGGAAACACTATGCTTGCTGTGAAGGTGGTTTGTGATTTCACTAGATTGTTCTCTCAATGATTTTTTCCGGAGCCATTTGGTACCTGCGTGGGGGAGGGGTTACTGTTTCCTCCCAGGGTGTCGGTCGGGGAGGGCAGAGGGCCCGCCCCCAGCGGAGAATCCTGGCCAATGAGCTGATCAGGAGACAGAGCATCACTGCTGTCCTCCTCAAACGACGAGCTCTCCCCCGCCACCTTGGGGAAGTCTGTCTCTGAAACGAGACACGCGAAAGGGAGGAAGTCCATCAAAATGCACGAACACAAACAGGGAACATCTCGTTCCCCCCCGGTGGACTCCTGTCTGCCAGCATCGACTGTCTCTCTACCAACCGTCCATCTGTCTGTTTGTTCCTGTCTGTCTCTCTGCCTGTCACTCTGTCTACCCGTGTCCCTGTAGCCCCAGCAGAGGCAGGTGTGCTGGGAAGCCTTGCCCCCCCTGCTGTCTGTGCGCTGGGCAGGTAGCTGGGTCCTCCGCAGGCCCGTGATCAAGCCCATGATTGATGATGTATTTAGTGACGGGAGCCAGTCGGAGCACTCCGACAATCACGCTGCTGCCTGTTCATTTCCCATCAGCGGGAGATGATGAAGAACCACCACGGGGCTGATGAATACCCTGCCAGCCACCAAACACCGCTCCCCCTCTCCCGGTGTGTGCGTGTGTGCGTACACCACCGGTGTGCGTGCGCGTGTGTCTCTGTGTTCCTGTGTGTGGACGTATTTATGTGTGTGTATGTGCGTGTGTCTCTGTGTGACAGTGTGTGGGTGTGTGTCTCTGCGTGTGTGCATTTGTGTGAGAGTATTTGTGTGTGTGTATGAGTGTGTGTGTATGTGTCTGTGTGTATGACAGTGTGTGTGTGTGTGTGTCCGTGTGTATGACAGCGTGTGTGTGTGTGTCTGCGTGTGTGCATTTGTGTGAGAGTATTTGTGTGCGTGTGTATGAGAGTGTGTGTATGTGTCTGTGTGTATGACAGTGTGTGTGTGTGTGTGCGGTGTGTGGAGAGCAGCAGGACTAGGTCACGTCCCTGCTCTCTCAGGATATTACCTGCTGTAATTTGATTGTGGTTATTAAGGCCCCTTCGACAGCCAGGCGCCCCCCCCCCCCCCAGAGGGGCGGGCATGTTGGATTTAGCAGGGCAGGGTTTACCCTCATCTCCCCATCCATCAATCTCCTCTCCTCCTCCCCCCCCCCCCCCCCGGGCCCTGTAATTGCTGGGGCGTACAGTGACTGCAATGGCAGTCCTTTCTGCTCTCTTTAAGTTATGTTCTGATGGGAGGTTGTCAAACAGAAGGTTTACAGGGAAGCAGGCCTGGGCACTCCGAATTGATGTGCGTCGAGACAATTGGGATGGGATTGGTGTGTGTTTATGATCGGGAGCGTGTTTACTTTGTACGACGCTAGCTGGAGGCGTCCGGGGCTGCGGCTACCAGGCTAGCTCGAGGCTGCCGTCGTCATGAAGCAGCAACAACCCTTCCTTGTAACCATATTTGATGTTGCTGTAGTAATTATAACAGTCGATCAGTTATAACCTCGGTATAACCTTCCAGTCAGGAGTGGATGCTGTTACCTATGATGGCCTGCTTGAGGCTGCTGTGGACAGGCAGGATGTTCTTGTGGATCAGCTCCATGGGACCCGGCCGGTGGGAGAGCTTGTCGTTGAGGTCGTCTGCCAGGCGGGCTCTCTTTAGCTGCAGCTGCTTGGCCTGCAGGCACGGTTCCGCAGACGTCTCTACACACACACACACACACACACACACACACACACACACCACACACACACAACACCACATACACAGAACCCCACATACACAGGACACCAGATACACAGAACACCAGATACACAGAACACCAGATACACAGAACACCAGATACACACACACACACACACACAGACATGCATGCACAAACACGCAGACACGCGCACACCACACCACACGCACAAACACACACACAGAACATTAGACACACTAGAAGCGCAGACCCCAAAATAGTGGGTCACCAAGACCAGAGGAAATGGTAACTTGAGAGTTTGGATTTTGGAGGTGCCAAGTCGGTCTTCCCTCGGGGTGAGGATAGGGGGCGCTGTGTCTGAAACTCACCTTCCAGGATGTGCATCCTGACCAGCTCTGCCCTCTCAGGCCGACTTCGGATCTTCCTCTTCAGATAGTCTTCAGTCTAGATGGGGGGGGGGGGGGGCGCGGAGAGAGAGGAGCGGGGGGGCAGGAAGTAGAGAGACAGGACAGTGGGGAAGGGGGAAGGGGGGGGGGGGGAGACGGGCGAGGTTTCAAGAGAGTTCAGCAGAGGAGGTGGGAGATGGAGAGAGACAGAGGGAGAGAGGCATTCTGGGAGGAGACTCACCCGTGCTCGCTCTAAACTGCGTCTCTGTTCGTGGAAGGCGGCCGGACTTTTCAGCGCTGGTGCGGAGGGGAGAGAGACAAAGAGAGAGGGAGAGAGAGGGAAAGAGAGAGGGAAAGTATAGAGGAGGAAAGAGAGGATGAGAGAGAGATCAAAGGAGGCCGTTAACAGGATAGAGTGTACAGATGTTGAATCGGGAACGTGTTCAGCATGCAGAAGTACAAGTCCTTGGGGTTGAGTGCGGAGGCAGAACAACCTACCATCTCACTCTGCTCTCCCTCCCCGCACAGAAGTGAGTGGCTGTTGGCCTGTAGCCAGCACAGCATAAACCCAACCATACCTCAGCATAGCTAGCAGCATAGCTATAGTCATAAAGCCATCCTCTGAAGTGACCATATCATTCAATGGCTGAATGCACTACCCATTACCAAACCGCACATCATTACAATGTGTGTGTGTGTGTTCATGTAGGTGTGTGTGTGTGTGGGTGCATTTAATGGAATGGCAACTTCAAAGCGTTCTACTCTAACACGTTTCCACTGAAGGTACAGAACCGTAAATCCAGCCTCTGGCTACAGAGCTGCACTAGTTTACTTTGCCTGTTTAACTCCACAGTTAAACAGGCAAAGTAGTCTGACTCTTGACAAACTGGGCTGTTTAACTCAAATGCGACACATTACTATGGCGTAGCCTTCAAAACGGCGCCTCAAGTTGACATTTGTGGTTTCCCAGCCATTGACGGAGCAGGTGGAAGTCGATTACGGCAGCTCGTGTCGCCAGCATCCTGTCAATGCGGCGCAAAAGGGCTCTTTTTCACAGACACCTCTGATCTCTCGTTTTCAAAACCAGGAGACTTGCAAGGTGGAACTGAGGCTTCCCCCACCTACACACCTTCTCTGTCTGCAGAGAAGCGACGAGCTAACCTCAATTAGAGTCTGCCTCCTCTTATTGAGACAGCAGGGGTAGAGGAAATATAGACAGAGAGAAAGAGTGTGTGTGTGTGTGTGGTGGTGTGTGTGTGAAAGAAAGGGCCAGAGAGAGAGAGAGAGAGAGAGAGAGAGGGCCAGAGAGAGAGAAAGCAATAGCAATAAGAGAGAGACACCGTGAAAGGGAGACAGCGATAAAGAGACGCTACGCTAAGCTAACATCATCACCAACACGTCGGGCCACTGCTCCCTCCCGCCCCACCAGAGAGCCGACCCGGTGGGTCAGCTGGCCACGGGCCAGACTCGTGGTCCAGACTCAAGCCTCAGTGCACCCCGCTGAGCATCAGCACATCACTCCTGCCCCCCTGGGCAGAGGGAGAGAAGGGGGGGTGAAGGGGGTAGGTGGCCTCCACAGACGGGGTCGAGAGGGCCTGTCAATCAGCCCGGGGGGAGGGGGGGGGGGGGGCGAGGAGAGGGTCAGTGCAAAAAGACCTCTTTATCTGCCTGGGTGCCTGCATTATCATACTGCGGGCCTTCCTCCCCCCCCACTCCACTCACCCCCTCCCCAAACCCAGCTTCTGCGTAAGGATTATTCTTTGGAGGCAGCTGGAGCTGACACAGAAGAGGAGAGAGAACTACAGCCGTGGGATGGAGGCAGACTGATGTAGGTGCAGCTTGGACGACATCACAGCACGGTTCCCAAGAGCTTGGCACACTGCCATTTGTTTGGGCTGATGTGTATTTGCGTATTTCCTTCCTCATCTTACTTCCTAAGTCTGTCTTCCTCCTCCTGATAGAAACCTGCCCTGACCGGCGAAACAAACAGCACCAATCAAAAACCTCACCTGCCTGGTCACTTCCACCAATCGGACACAACCTGGGACTGGTGTCCTATTCTGGCACATTCCATTCATGCAACCTCTTCAATGATGACGTGAACTCTACAGTTTGCCCAATCATTGACCAACCAGATTGCGACATCAGCAACCTCTTGCACCAAGACTAGACTTAGGCAGCTGTCCTCATCCCCGAGCCACACACACATAGCCACTCCAGAGGACAATAAGTACCCTAGTCAAAGCGAATGTAAATGAGCATGCCTCTCACATGCCACCATCCGCCTGTGTCAGTGTTGCGCTTAGCGGTTGGGCTAAAGAACGGCAAACACAAACAGAACTCTTTCAGTACCATGACACGCAACGGTCGAGGGGGTGAGCTAAGCGACAACCACTCCTGTGCACTTGGTGCGTGCCTGTGTGTCCTCCCCCAGGGAGCTTGACTATAGGCACAGTGTGTCTTAGGCCTGGTGTTGCTAACATGGGAGCTTGGGTATCACTGTGGATGCTTATTATAGCCAAGTATGTCATGCTGGGTGAACCTAACACACCCTCACACACCACAGCCGCTCAACCTTGCTCACAAGGGGGGGGGGGGGGGGGGGCTGGTGAGCACACACACAAACTAGGGCTGGGCGATTATTTTTTTTGCATTGATTTGTCGTAGTCGTAAAGATATCTTCACATTAATTCATTTTCAATAATATCGATGACGTCGATAGAGAATCATTAGGAACAGCCGTCTATTGAGCGTATAGCGTCATACTGAAGAGAACTTCGAGAGCGCTGCATTGACTGCGAGTGATCAAGACTAGTATATTATTGAGTTTAGCTAAAAGTTAGTCTCTTGGGCAGAGCAGAAGGGTCCGCAGTTAGATAACCAGTTGAAACTGGTCAAGGAGTAGCTAGCCAGTGAGTCATTTTCGCTTTCAGGGTACTCAGGATATTCTTTTGTTTGGCAGTAATTGGGGGCGTTGTATCTGCGCATTAGCATATTTAAGGCGGTTAGGGTTACAGAGGCAGCCTCGTCTGCCAGCCTCGTCGCACGAAGACTCAGTCGAACAAAGACAAGGAGTCTACCTGCGGAGTCCACCGAGGAAGGCCGACGAGGCGGATCACCTCTTCTGATAAGTATCAACCTATTTATATTCATATTTGGATTATATTCTACCTAGAATTTATTCATAGCTAGCATGTGTTTCCTTAGCATTCCTGTTCATTACACTACCCGTAGACGTAGATATGTCACAAAGTATATTCGGTCAACTTCTAACCTTCACTACATATCCAGTTCTTCTCCACCTGCCCTGTCTCTTTCCTTAGGGCTCTGGAACTGCCAGTCTGCTGTGAACAAGGCAGACTTCATCCCGGCGTTTGCATCCCATGCTTCTCTTCATGCCCTTGCGCTGACTGAGACATGGATCCGCCCAGAGAACACTGCAACTCCAGCTGCTCTCTCCGTCAAGCACTCCTTCACTCACTCACCCCGCTCAACCGGGCGGGGTGGTGGGACAGGGTTGCTTCTTTCCCCACATATTAAATACACATCCACACCACTCTCTGTTACTGCCAAATCATTTGAACACCATTATGTGATGCTAACTAATCCTATCAAAGCATGCTTAATTGTTCTTTATCGCCCACCAGGACCGCTAGCCGACTTTGTGGAGGAGCTGGACATGCTCCTCAGCGTCCTTCCGGATGATGGAACCCCCCTGATAATCCTTGGGGACTTCAACATCCACCTTAAAGGAATGCAGGCTGTCGACTTCTTGTCTCTCCTGACCTCCTTCGACCTGACGCTGCTGAGCACACCGGCGACCCACAAGGCAGGCAAACAGCTAGACCTCGTCCTGACACGTAACTGTATCACTGACTTAACCTCTGTAACCCCACTGCACATCTCTGATCACTACTTTATCCAATTCACTGTCTCTCTCCCTCCAATCCCTCCTACCTCCCCTCCCCTCGTAACTTTCCGGCGCAACCTCCGCTCGCTATCCCCCTCCCACTTCTCCTCTATTGTAACATCCTCCCTCCCTCCCATTGACGAGTTCTCGTCCCACCCCACTAACACTGCCACCGACACCTTGCTAACCACTTTAACTGCATCACTTGACTCTCTCTGTCCCCTGTCTACCAGGCCTGCACGATCTTCTCCCCCCTGCCCGTGGCTTACGGATGTTATTCGTGAAGAACGGTCCACCCTTCGAGCAGCTGAGAGGAGATGGCGCAAGTCCAAAGACGGTCTGGACCTTGATAAGTATCACTCCCTCCTCAAATCCTTCTCTTCTCACATAACTGGTGCCAAAACCCTCTACTTCCTTAACAAAATTAACTCCGCTTCAAACCCCCACAAACTTTTCTCTACCTTCTCCACCCTTCTTAACCCACCTCCCCCACCCCCTCCCTCCACCCTGACAGCAGACGACTTCTCCTCCTTCTTTGAGAAAAAAGTTGCCGACATTAGCAGTCGGTTCCCTAAACCCACCCTTCCTACCCCCTCACCCTCCATTACTGACCCAACTAAATGTCTAAACTCCTTCTCTCCCCTGTCCGAGGCAGAGCTCTCTGACCTCATTCTCTCTCATCGCCCCACCTCCTGTCCCCTTGATCCTGTCCCCTCCCCTCTCTTTCAAACCATCTCCCCCTCTATCATAACTTTTCTGCTCCATGTTCTAAACTCCTCTCTTACCTCTGGCACCTTCCCCTCTGCCTTCAAACAGGCCAGAGTTACCCCTTTACTCAAAAAACCCTCCCTTAACCCTGCCGTCCTCCAGAACTACAGACCGGTATCATTGTTGCCCTTCTTTTCTAAAACAATTGAACGTGCTGTATCTAACCAACTGTCTAACTTCCTTTCTCAGAACAACCTGCTCGACCCCAACCAATCGGGCTTCAAGACCGGCCACTCCACAGAGACTGCCCTCCTTTCAGTCACCACTGCCCTCCAGTCTGCCAGAGCGGCTTCCAGGTCATCCTTCATCATTCTGCTGGACCTTTCTGCGGCGTTTGATACGGTTAACCACCAGATCCTGCTCTCCAGACTTTCTGAGATGGGCATCACTGGCACTGCACTCCAGTGGATCTCATCCTACCTGTCGGGAAGATCCTACCAGGTCTCCTGGGGAGGCAAACTGTCAGGCCCACGCCAGCTCTCCACTGGTGTCCCACAGGGCTCCGTCCTTGGTCCCCTCCTCTTCTCTCTGTACACCACCTCACTTGGACCAATCATCACCTCCCATGGCTTCTCCTACCACTGCTACGCTGACGACACGCAGCTGTACCTGTCATTCCCTCCGACCGATCCGGGGATCTCAGCTAGGATTGAGGCCTGCCTCGCAGACATCTCCGCCTGGATGACTGAGCACCACCTCCAGCTGAACCTTGCCAAAACGGAACTTCTCATCATCCCGGCCAAACCCTCCATCTCCCATGACTTCTCAATCACCCTGGGATCTGCGACGGTGACCCCCTCATCCTCTGCCAGGAACCTTGGGGTTACCATGGATGACGAGCTCTCCCTCACGGCCCACATTGCTGCGGTCTCCCGGTCGTGTAGATTCACCCTCTACAACATCCGGAAGATCAGGAGATACCTGTCTGAGCACTCCACCCAGCTGCTTGTCCAAGCACTTGTCCTCTCCAAGTTGGACTACTGCAACTCGCTGCTCGCCGGTCTCCCATCATGCGCAACCCGCCCTCTTCAGAGGATTCAGAACGCAGCGGCCCGTCTGGTCTACAATCTACCCAGACGCTCCCACGTTACCCCGCTCCTCATCTCCCTCCACTGGCTACCCATAACGGCCCGCATCAGATTCAAGACCCTGGTACTGACCTTCCGAGCAGTGAACGGGACTGCGCCCGACTACATCAAGTCTCTCCTGCAGCCTTACACCCCCACCCGCCACCTACGGTCTTCTTCAGACAACCGCCTGGTGGTCCCACCTCTCAAGACCGCCCGGTCCCAGCACAAGCTCTTCTCCTGCCTGGCACCCCAGTGGTGGAATCAACTCCCCACCTCCATCAGAGACACGGACTGTCTCTCCACCTTTAAGAGAAGGCTCAAGACACACTTGTTCCGGGAGTACAATGGTACTACAATGGTTTGCTGAACCCAACGCTAGTTTCCTCAAGGTTCACAATGACTCTTGCTTAGACTGTTGCTCTTGTTGGTTAGTGGTAGCTGATTTAAACTGTTGTATTCTTTTTCTAGTTAATCCTATTTTTATTGCTTTCCTACAGGTACACCTGCACTTAGAGATTAATGTTGTGTAATTTTTAACTTGTTTAACTACATGCTCTTATGGTTTCTTCCCTTTAGCACTATTTTTTGGTTGTTCACAATATGTACTTCTTGTTTTTGAATACCCGCAATGCTGTGGGGCTATCTTGTTTTTATTATCAGTGACCTATGCACTTTGTGAAGCTCTCTCTTGGAAGTCGCTTTGGATAAAAGCGTCTGCTAAATGAATACATGTAAATGTAAATGTAAATGTATTTCATTTCTGTGATGCTGAAGTTGCGGAGAAATGGTAGCCTACGTACGCTCACTAAAATATACTGAGCACCTCGAGTGGAGTAGTTAACCGCGGAAAATGAGTCTTATTGCCGAAAACAGTGGCAGCGATAGCCATGGCGAGGGAGCAACTTCCAGTGAAGAAATTATTGATACAAAGGGTTCGTCTTCTTCAGTTATTTGGAAGTGGTTTGGCTTTTTGACATCCAACAAAGAGCTGCAATGTTCGGTGCAAACTCTGTAGTAAACAAACAGGTGGATACCAATTGGTACTTAAGTCTGGTAATACGACAAACCTTTTTTACCACCTGAAGCAAAATTACTCGTTGGAACATGCAGAAAGTGTGAGTTTGCGCCAAGGTATTGATAAAAACAAGGTTTTAAAAAGCTTAAGTTACTTGACCCCAGGTATGTGCTCCCTGGCCGCAAACATTTCTCTCACACTGCGCAGCCTAAACTTTATGCCGAGTGTAGGGAAAAAGTTGAGGAACAGACTAATTTTGCTACTACTACGGATCTGTGGTCTATCGTCTTAATTAAAGTTATCGAATTGAAATATAAATATCTATCGTGATAATTTTTTACCCATATAGCCCAGCCCTAACACACACATACACACACATTACCTTCTACCACGAAGAACTATTCAGTCTTTATTACCTATATTTCACATACAATATGCCATGTTGAAACGATACAAAAACCACTCACGACAATCATGTCTACCAGTCTCTACACTACACTACAAACACACTATACACTACACTACAAAATGAAAGTGAGGGGTGGAGCAGGAAGAGGAAGGGCAGAGGCATGGAGGGAAAAGGTGGAGAAAAGAGGGAACTGAGGAGGGAGGAGACGGCGAGAGAAGTGGGCGGGGCAGGCGGGGGGTGGAGTGAGAGGGGGAGAAGACGGGAGGTGAAAGGTGAAGGTAGAGAGACAGGAAGACAGAGGCAGAAGGGAAGAGGCATTTGTAGAGGCAGAGAGGGACAGGAGAGGCAGGGACGAGGGCTGAAGATCTCACCCTCCAGTAAACTAGCACTATCGCCATGAGAAGCTCTTCCTCGCACTGAAATACTGGCCCATTCACACTTCCTGTTAAAACCACAATTAACACTCGACTGTTCTTTGACCTTCTCACGGTGGGTGCCACCGTGAGAAACAGGTCTGCAAGGGTTGGCCAAAGCCACAATTTAGAGGAAGAGACTTTGTGGAAATAAAGCAGTGAGGTACAAGGTTGAGTTCTATGTTGGGGCGAGGTGGGAACAGAAGGCCAGGAATGAAAGCGCGGGGGGGGGGGGGGGTGCATGAGGAAGAGGAGAGGGGGGGGACCTCTGGTTCATCTGTCGGCAGGTGGTCCATTCCCTCTGACGAACGTCCTTCCTGTGACTGCTCGGCGCCCCTCGTCATCCCTCCTGCTCTGACTCCATCTCTCTCTCTATCTATCTCTCTCTCTCTCTCTCTCTCTCTCTCTCTCTCTCTCATACATCTCAGTCTATAGAGTATCTACCCTTTCCACTCCTACCTGTAGGGCCAGAGGTCTTTCCTTGGCATATGCTGCTCGTAGGTCAGGAGTCATGTTGGAAGCTACCATGAAGACTGAGCAAGCCTCGTCAGGAAAACCTAGGGACCCCTTGCACCCCAGCTGCTACCGGGTGGAAGTGTGACCTGTAGCTGGCACTGCCACGCCAAGCGACGGACCTTCTGTGTCTAGGACCAGGAAGTGTAAACGTAGGACCGGCTTTGCTCCTCGCGCAGAGGAGAGTGAACAGGAAGTCGCAGAAAGAGGCTAGTGGATGCAAGTCAAGACAATAACATCCATCTGCTCCGTTCTTACACTTGATCTCCTTTTCAGGCCCACCAAAACAGATATCATCAACAGGCTCTGGTTGTTGTTCTCGCTTCAGAGTTCTGACTGATACAGAAGACACAGTAGCAGGCACAGATTGATATGAATCAATGGCCGCGTGCCCAGAGCGGATGAGCACGTCTGTAGGCCTCGACTGGGCCTTGCTGAGAACACAACCAACCAACTGCCACCTACTACAGGCTTCTGGCCTGAAACTGTGTCAATGCTGCTTTCATCTCTGGCTCCACTTGTCTACTGACAAGCCCAGAAGACACCAAAGGTCTGCGCTTCAAAGAAACTTGGTGGAGGAACAGGCTGGCTCTTTCTGTGTGTAATAAGTGCAAGGAGCTCTAATTGGATTAAATCAAACTGACAAAACCCAGTGTGCAGAATGATTCAGTTGTTAGCAGCCAGTGTTCCTAATAAAGTACCAGAAAGCTGGAATTGAAGATGACACTGCTCAAATGACGGCTTTCACCGAGCCTGACAAGCAGAACACACACACACAGTACACATGCTCACGCACACACACACGACAAAACTCGACAGCGGTCGTCCTTCTGTCAACATGAACATCTTTAGAAACATGTCGTCCCCAAACGGATGAGGTTGTGGCCTGGTTCAACTTTAGGCTGAATGCTACAGCTGTCTGTCTCTAAAGATAACGCTGGCTTCTTAAGTGTGACGAGACAAAGTGTGTGTGTGTGTGTATATATATATATTTATTTGCATCCGTGTATATGTGTGTGTGCAGTTAAATAGATGTGTTCAATTCCAGGAACGCCAGCATGTGTTTATGTAACTACAGTAAACACATTACCTTGCATACAGCTCACAGTGCTCCCCCCATAAACAAAGGGGAAAGAGGATTTGAAAGAGAGGAATAGAGAAAGTGAGCTTAGCTGACCGTAAAGAGAACCAAACACCCTGTAGACAATGACAAGAAGCGGCGAGCCAAAGTGCTTCTCAGAATATCTGGGACAGTACGCATGTAGCTCTCTTTTAACTACTCATTTCAAGGAACTGCTGACTGTCCACGTCTACAGTCGCTCATCTGCTATGAAATAACAGAAGCGTAAAGGACTGAACGTTGGCTCTGCGTCTTGCTCCGGATACACATGCGTTCTGCAGAGGAGACCATGACATCCCCTGAAACGACAGAGTCCCAGGGAGAGGAAGGAGCTTCATTCATCTGGCTTCGAAGCCTGAAACCGGATTTTCTCTGAAACCCGGTCTAGTCAGAGACCGAGTCTACCTCTCTGCTCTGAAGCCAGGCCCTGAGGGTGACGGAGAGCAGGCGTAAACGCGCTACACTACCATCCCCGTCTCCCTGCAACCTTCAGCAAAAAGGTGCAGGGCGATAATAAGCATTATCAAGCAAGCCATTTTCACTCGACTTATATTGTAAACATCAACGATATAGTCGGTATATATATATTTATGTCTTTTTTACGTGTGGACCCTATGTAACCCACAGCCTCTATGTCCACTGTGCTCTGCTTGGAGTTACAGGAGACAACAGGTACAGCCCTAACAGCAACAGTTAGCCCGAGTCTAAAAGGCCATACCTGGATCCTCTCCATCTAGAAGGATCCGCCAGCCAGTAAGGGCGGCAGGAGCTGACTGTGCAGGGGAGAGATGTTCAGACAGACGGACGGACGGTTGGTTACTTACGTGGCATGATCCCCTGACTGACGAGCTGTTCTCGAGTCCGCCTCTGCTGTAGCTTCATCTGCAGAACTGTGAGAGAGAGAGAGAGAGAGAGAGAGAGAGAGAGAGAGAGAGAGAGAGAGAGAGAGAGAGAGAGAGAGGGGAAGCAGTGTCAGAGAGATCTGTACGAGAGCAATCAAAGGACAACCCAGACAGCAGCAAACCCCCTAACTTCCCTGTTCTGACCTTCTCCTTTAGTAAGAAACAAAATACAGGTAACAGCCTGGCGCCGTCCACACAAACGACTGAGAATCACCTACAGGAGAGCAGGGGGGGGGGGCGAGACAGCAGCCTGCAGCCTGGAGCAGACCCTAGTCATGGCTCTCATCCTTTCTGTCTGTGTGCGAGCGTCGATACAGAGGTTATCACAGTCGGCAGACTTTGTGCCACACACACACACCACTTCCTGTTTCTGGAGGTTTCATAAAACAGCAAGGCTTGGCACCCTGCTACTGCAAGTTGATTCAGAAACAGGAAGGCCTGTTCACTCTGGCGGGTCACACGGAGTAAGTGTCGTGTTTTTGAACTGTGAGTCGTGCCTGCAGACTGCGCGCCGACGTATGCGTTTTGCATTCAATCCAGAGTGAAAAGAGCGATCCGTGTTCTCTTCATGTCGGGCCTTCTAGCGTGGCTCGCGGAAGTCCGGCAGAATTATACCTTCCATCAACACTGCCTTCTTGTGTGTTACATTTACATTTAGTCATTTAGCAGACGCTCTTATCCAGAGCGACTTACAGTAAGTACAGGGGAAATTCCCCCCGAGGCAAGTAGGGTGAAGTGCCTTGCCCAAGGACACAATGTCATTTTGGCGGGGCGGGGAATCGATCCGGTAACCTTCCAATTACTAGCCCGACTCCCTCACCGCTCAGCCATCTGACTCTGGTCCTGAGAGGTCCTCCAAGTCACACGTAAGCAGCAAACAAGTGGCCAAAGAGGAGTTATTTTTTATCAAGGTAGCAGTACGGCAAATAGGTAAGACATGAATGTGTGGTCAGTCAAGGTGGGGAAACTTCTCAGAGACGGGTGCGACATTCACCCGACAGCCAATCACGAACAGACACATTCACCGTGAAGCCAGGCATGGGTGTTTGGCTGTGTGAGTGTGTGTGGGTGTGTGTGGTCACATCAGATCATCCTGTGCTGTTCCTCAGAGCGTGCTAGCCTGGTGTGAGAGAACATGTTTACAGCCTTGTGGTAATATGTGTGACTGAAGTGTTTATGTGCTGTCTATGGAGCATGTGATGACCGTTCGCTGTGTGTGTCTCGTTCTAAGTGCGCATCATGGTAGATGTACAGGGGTCAGATGGCTGAGCGGTGAGGGAGTCAGGCTAGTAATCAGAACGTTACCAGATCGATTCCCCACTGTGCCAAATGGCGTTGTGTCCTTGGGCAAGGCACTTCACTTCTTGGGAATATCCCTTTACTTACTGTAAGTCGCTCTGGATAAGAGCGTCTGCTAAATGACTAAATGTAAATGTTATGTAGTCAGGTTAGTCAGTGAGGATGCTCCGATCGATCGGTCGCCGATCATTATCTGCCGATAATCATTTTAAATACTCAGATCGGTACTCACTATAAAGGCCGATCAAAAGAGCCGATCAGATTATGCAACAACAAAGAAAGTGTCTCTAAGAGAGTGGAATATGTTAAATATGTCCTGCCACTAAATAAACAGTTGTTGTTAACTCATGATATTTTATCATATCCTCATTTTTATACTTAATATACATTGTTGTTAAGAATAGTGAAATCGATTATGCCACATGATAAATGGGAGGCTTCAAATAGACCCCTTAATTGGTGATCGGTACTCGGTATTGGCCGATACTGCTTCTAGCGAACGGTAATCGGCCCCAATAATCTTGATCGGAGCGCCCCTATTAGTCAGTGTTCGGATTTCGACACTTTTGCAAGGCCTATATCCTCTGTCTTATCTAGTACTTCTACAGAAATCTGTCAAACAACCTTCATCAGGATGTGGTGCAATGAGCCAGCCCCAGCACCAGATAGAACCAACCAGCCTTACCCAGAACCAGCCAGCCACTACCAGCCAGCCACTACCAGCCAGCAAGTCCCATGCAGCCAGCCTCACCCGTCTAGCCAGCATCATGGTTGGACCAGAGGGATGGAAACTGACTAAGATCTGTAATCAGCGTGAGACAAGTCAATTGAACCTATCTCAGTATATACTGTGGTGTATTGTTACTGGTAACACTAACCACTGAAACTCTGTTGAAACTCAGCACTTCTGGTCCTGGATGATCTGCTGTACTGACGAAATACACTATTTGTATGTGGCTTTGTATTAAAGCGTCTGCTAAATGAGGACAATGTAAATGTCCTTCCCAGTTACGACCATGCTTACGGGCCTCAAGAGTCTGAGAATTCTAGATCACCCTCACGAAATACACAAACAGGTACAGACTCAGGCAACATAAACAGAGTTCAATGAAACATGTACACAGACGCACACATTCCCTCTTTGGCACTGATCTGTGCCCACAAACGGCAGGCTCACACGTGTTGCAGTACACTATTTCAGAACTCTCTCGACGTGAATGGAAATGAACCAGCTCGATGGCGTTTCACATCGTTTCCACTGTTTCTTACACTCTCCTACTCGATGTTCCATGTTTTCATTTGATTATTTTCCATCACTCCATCCAGTATTTAGAGTGAAGCCCTACTCGTTTATGATCTCTCCTACCCCCGTTTCCCCCTCCCCCTCCCTCTTCTCAACCTGAAACCCTCTCCCGTCCTTTCTGCAGGAGTCTATTTGGGTCTTCGCTGTAATAGCTTGGAACCTTATCCCTCTGCCCGGCCCGGCCTGGAGGGTTAGAGGAATATTACTGTGAATCACACACACACACAAACTGCCCCAAGGCAGAAACACAAGACGTGTGCTAGCAAGGACACACGTGACCCCCATAGCCCCTCCCTCCCTCTCCGTGGTGGCCCAGCTGTGCAGCTAGCCTGCCCCAGGGTTGGTCTTCCACAGCGGGGAGTCCGTACACAAGCCAGGGCTGCAGGGCTGGGAGCAGCTCCACAACTCAGACCCAGGGACAAGCCTTGTGGTACAGTTCCAACCATCAGGGTTCCCTCTGACAGTCACCCCCAGGACTGGATAGTATGTCTCACAGCTAGCTGTATCTCTCTGTAGATCTCTGCTGGTCTCCATGGTTGGAATTCCCGTCTCTGAGGTATCTAGCCTTCTCAGATTCACTCTTTGCGTCGTGACTTGTCTCCATGTGCCTGAATGATTGCCTAGGGGATAACTGTATACAGTTAGCCAACAGGTCTTCCCCACCATCAGCATTCTCTGAACATATTCTGTATTTTCATGACCACCGTGAAACATGGCAAACAGCAAACTCGCTGTCAAGGGGGGTCGACATTCTCCCTTCGTAAATTCACGATGTGACAATACGACTTTTTCACAAAGCTGCGAAGGCTTCAGTTCTAGTCAGCGTCTCTCTGCTACCCGAGTCCCCCATGGGGCTTGGCTCGTCTCATGGACCCTGGCTCTGGCTGCTGCTGCGGGGTCTACAGGTTCCTGGGTTCATGCAGTCCAGCGGGCACGGGGCCTGTCTGGCGGCGGGCCAGGCTGTGGGGCCGCGGCCAGCAAGGGGCAGGATCTGACCCGAAGCCCCAGAAAACACCTGACGCTGGCACACAGCGAGACACAGCAGGTTGAGACACTCAATGGAGAGCAGAGGCCGAGAGAAACTCTCTTTGACAGGTGTGTGTGTGTGCGCGTGATTGACCTTTCAATAAAAAAACACAAAACACTGAAGTATCGAGGAATGTGGCATACATTATCAGTCAGAACGATCACAATCAATAATAAACTCCAAATAATTTCGCTGACATCGATAACAATCTATCCTTAACTTACAGTGGATTGCCAATGATTTTGCATGCATGGTTCAAGGTGAGTACACAAAAGTGTGTGTGTGTGTGTGTACGTATCAGAACTCCCACCTTCCCTCAGGCTCTGACAAGCCCGCCGCTCTAACTCAAAGCGTATCGCTCTCTTATCCATGCTGCTGCTGATTGGAGGAGCCCCGAAGGAGGCGGGGTCGATGCGAAGGCAGGGGTCCAGCATAACGGCAGGGTTCAAATGAATAAATCAAGTGGAGGCAGAGGCCGAGGTCCCATCAATGATATCAGTCAAACACAAAATGCCCAGAACTGTCCAAAAGTCACATGTATGTATATTGTTTATCTCCTTAAGAACTCAGCTCAATCCAGTGCTGGCAGTAAGACTGGTTGCATTTCGAAAGTCTCCGTAGCGTCACAGACCTTCAAACACACATTCACGGAAGATACAACCTGATGAAACGGAATGTGTGATTCCTTCGCCCTGCCAACTAGAAGGAAAACTCTGGGTTTCAGTTCTCCAAAAGTCCATTCAAAGTGCACTTAAATTGCTATTTAAGTCTACCTCCTGAACAAAGACTATAGCAAAAATGGGTAGAATCCTGTTTGACGTACAAAAACGACACAAAAGAAGAAAAAAGAGAGAGAGGTATCAGCTCAAGGAGAAGACTGCACAGCTAAAAGCTTGAAGAGGCAGAGTGTGCTGCAGCACCAGACTGAGTGAGAGGTGTATGTGTGCGTGCGTGGGTGTGTGTGCGTGGGTGTGTCAAATGCCAGCGAATTCGTGATCAAGCACTCTGTCCCAGCTGCTGTTGTATTCACTCACTCAGCCTTTGACAGACGTAGACACACACTCGCACACACTCTTACTGATCCTTTTCCTCCACACCAAATACCTCTCTCTCAGCACTTCTGATCTCAGCTCAATAATGTCAACATAAGTGTGTGTGTGTGTGTGTGTGCACCTGTGAGAGCTGAGTAAAGTAATGTAGGCAGAGAGTTAATGACCCGATGGGGTAAAACAACTTCTACACAGATACAGAAAGAAACAAATATCACACTTTTACTTTCTAACTCCTTGTCACCTTCTCACTATCTGTCGCTTTCTCTCTCCCTCTCTGTCCCTGTTGCACTCTTCCACTCTCTGTTCGTCTCTCCCTCTCCCTTTCCCCCCCTCCCTTTCCCCCCCTCCCTCCCTCCCCCCTCCCCTCCCTCCCTCCCCAAACTGGAGTTAGTCTAATTCATCCTCATTAGGGAGCCTCTGTCAAAGTGCAAGGACCAGGCAGCAGAACAGCGAGAGCCCTTCAAGGTGATTGTATTTCCTTTCATCTGTCAGTTCTTATTAAAGCATAAACGCTGCTCAAATTGAAACGCCGGGCTGACTCCATCGTTTCTGTATGTATTTGCCTTTGCTTGAAAAACACACACACACACGTGAAGGAGCGGATGAGCAACGTTTTTCTCCGCCCAAGTTTACAAAGCTGGGGAAGTTCACTCTGCGAAACAATGTCGAGGAGAGAAACCCCCTTATCCAAGAGGACTCCCATCTTGTACAACGATTAATAACCTACACTTCACGGTTACTTATCATCCGCTGTCCTGCAACTAGGTCAATAAGGTTTTTTTTTTTTACAGTAGAGACGCACACCACAGGTTGTGTGCGCTGGAACGCGTGCATAAACTAATAAGGCAAAGCTGCCTTTGACGAGGAAGGGGAAAACGAATCAGGACTGATCCGCCTTGCTGCAGATAAGGCACCGACCAAACGCTGGCAGGGATAATCCTCCTTTCATGTGTGTGTGTGTGTACACACTGTGTAGTCAGTGTGTGCTTATGTCAGCCATAAATACTGATAGGGAAAGGCAAATAACAAGTTGCATTGCTCTAAGCACATCCTAAACATCCCCCTACCTGCATTCTGCTATATCAGGACTGGGAGCTAATCGTGGTTTATCGGACCGGCAAAGGGTTGCCTGTCGGGCTGCCGTGTGGAGGGGCCTGCCTGGCTGTCTGCTCTTCACATACAGGGTCAGTGGATTTCCAGCCGACTATGCAGGTAGCTGGAGAGTACCGAGGTCGAGGTCGGATCCGTGGCATGCCCTGTATTTACAGCGAAGCCAGCAGAGCGTAATGTGGCTTATTGGGACTAATGTTTAATAGTGTTGGAGAGGCCAAAAGAGGCCTTTTTTTCTAAGACCGGTCAAGCCAACGTCTAACATCCAGTGGGGCTTGAAGGATTATCATAACGGCCTTCTGTCCTTCTAACTTATTGAAATACGCTTGTTGTTTTTTGTTTGTGGAAAACTCACTATTACAAAAAAGGAGCTTATTGTGACTAATACAGTGCATTGAAGTAGATTATGAGTGAAAGACAAATGAAGGAAAGTTGTGTGGGGATGTGTCCTGTGGTCGGTGTGGCGTGAACAGGTGTGAGGAAAACCACACTTGTTTTATGACAGTCCAGCACCCAGTGTTTAGCTGGAGACAGCCCTCCTACGGGTCTGACATGAGCACCCAGTCCCCCATCTCATATTCTCCTCCAGTTGGTGTTCCGGGACCTGTCACTGGGATGGTTGTGATGTCACTGTGGGTGAAGTATTGTCCTGGGGTCAGAGGTCATAAAAGGAGGGGGGCGGGGGGGGCGGGGGTTAACGGCCTGACTCGACTCTTCCCCCTCTTCTCCCTCACGCCACCCTGGATCTCACGAGTCGACGGCGTGTCTCCTTGACGCCTTCTCAAAACATAACGGCTGGAAGAAACGAGAGGATCCACCGTGTTCTTTGGGCTTACTACGGGTTTAGGGAAGGACGCGTGTGAGAGATCAAGGAGAGACTCTTAAGATTCATCCCAGGCTATGTCATGATTCTGTATCCCATCATCCACAAGTATGGAACACTTCCCCTAGGCTTTTAATCTCCCTGCAGTAACCAAACCCCCCCAACAATCATAGAGATTCAACGTCTGAGGGGGACAATATCTCAATACAAATGAGCCTATTTCTAGCGCACACGTCAACGACAATGACTGACTGAAGACAGGGTCCTCTGAGTCTTCACCACGGTCTTCTTCACGGGAGCGGTAGTGCTGTAAACAAGTCTCAAATTAACTCCTTCTCTCGGGGGCCTACAATCTAGAATGTTGGCGACCCCCACTCCCGCGTTTAGAGGAGGAGGGTGAGGAGGGCTGGTTTAAATAGCAGGCCCAGCTGGCCAGGGGGGGCTATATCCAGCTCCTCCTCACCTGTGCACATGGGAGCTAGGGTTTCTCACAGGTCACCCCCCCTGACACACACATGCACGCATGCAGCCACGCGGTTTGCGGCTTGTTTGCTGGATGCTGGTTGAAACACACTGATCAAATACAAGCTGGCAAACTCACTGATTTAAACTGGGAACTTATGGGAGCTGTAAAAGCAGATACAAGCTGGGATGACAGCCCCTGCTCTGCCCATTCTCACTCTGCTGCTCATGCCGTGTCTGTGGTATTGTCATTAGCCACCAGGTGGCAGTATATCTCGGTGTAAATACAAATTCAAATCTCCAGATTCGCAGCCTTCAGGATATCGAGCGCCTAGAACAGGCCACTTACCATGGTCCCATCCCATAACAGTCACGCCTCCGGCCTGATCTCACCTGCCAGAACAGTAGTCAATGTCTCATTCACGCAGTGTTTGAGTGAGAGCTTGTATGTGCGAGATGCAGAGCGGTTGAAAGCAACGTGCCAAATGTTGACACTTAGTGTATTTGTGTATGAATATGTTTCTATGAACTCTCGTTTTCATGCGATACATTGCTATCCACAGTCAGCCACCGTAGTGGACAGACAGACACAGAACTGCAGAGTCCGGACCGCTTCTGCTTTGTTCTGTGATGCTGTTGGTCCAGCAGTGACAGGCCAGCTAGTCCAGCAGTGACAGGCCAGCTAGTCCAGCAGTGACAGGCCAGCTAGTACAGCAATGACAGGCCAGCTAGTACAGCAGTGACAGGCCAGCTAGTCCAGCAGTGACAGGCCAGCTAGTCCAGCAATGACAGGCCAGCTAGTCCAGCAGTGACAGGCCAGCTAGTCCAGCAGTGACAGGACAGCTAGTCCAGCAGTGACAGGCCAGCTAGTCCAGCAGTGACAGGACAGCTAGTCCAGCAATGACAGGCCAGCTAGTCCAGCAGTGACAGGCCAGCTAGTCCAGCAGTGACAGGCCAGCTAGTCCAGCAGTGACAGGCCAGCTAGTCCAGCAGTGACAGGACAGCTAGTCCAGCAATGACAGGCCAGCTAGTCCAGCAGTGACAGGCCAGCTAGTCCAGCAGTGACAGGACAGCTAGTCCAGCAGTGACAGGCCAGCTAGTCCAGCAGTGACAGGACAGCTAGTCCAGCAATGACAGGCCAGCTAGTCCAGCAATGACAGGCCAGCTAGTCCAGCAGTGACAGGCCAGCTAGTCCAGCAATGACAGGCCAGCTAGTCCAGCAGTGACAGGCCAGCTAGTCCAGCAGTGACAGGACAGCTAGTCCAGCAGTGACAGGCCAGCTAGTCCAGCAGTGACAGGACAGCTAGTCCAGCAATGACAGGCCAGCTAGTCCAGCAGTGACAGGACAGCTAGTCCAGCAGTGACAGGCCAGCTAGTCCAGCAGTGACAGGCCAGCTAGTCCAGCAGTGACAGGCCAGCTAGTCCAGCAGTGACAGGACAGCTAGTCCAGCAATGACAGGCCAGCTAGTCCAGCAGTGACAGGCCAGCTAGTCCAGCAGTGACAGGACAGCTAGTCCAGCAGTGACAGGCCAGCTAGTCCAGCAGTGACAGGACAGCTAGTCCAGCAGTGACAGGCCAGCTAGTCCAGCAGTGACAGGACAGCTAGTCCAGCAATGACAGGCCAGCTAGTCCAGCAATGACAGGCCAGCTAGTCCAGCAGTGACAGGCCAGCTAGTCCAGCAATGACAGGCCAGCTAGTCCAGCAGTGACAGGCCAGCTAGTCCAGCAGTGACAGGACAGCTAGTCCAGCAGTGACAGGCCAGCTAGTCCAGCAGTGACAGGACAGCTAGTCCAGCAATGACAGGCCAGCTAGTCCAGCAGTGACAGGACAGCTAGTCCAGCAGTGACAGGCCAGCTAGTCCAGCAGTGACAGGCCAGCTAGTCCAGCAGTGACAGGCCAGCTAGTCCAGCAGTGACAGGCCAGCTAGTCCAGCAGTGACAGGACAGCTAGTCCAGCAATGACAGGCCAGCTAGTCCAGCAGTGACAGGCCAGCTAGTCCAGCAGTGACAGGACAGCTAGTCCAGCAGTGACAGGCCAGCTAGTCCAGCAGTGACAGGCCAGCTAGTCCAGCAGTGACAGGCCAGCTAGTCCAGCAGTGACAGGACAGCTAGTCCAGCAATGACAGGCCAGCTAGTCCAGCAGTGACAGGCCAGCTAGTCCAGCAGTGACAGGACAGCTAGTCCAGCAATGACAGGCCAGCTAGTCCAGCAGTGACAGGCCAGCTAGTCCAGCAGTGACAGGCCAGCTAGTCCAGCAGTGACAGGCCAGCTAGTGACAGGCCAGCTAGTCCAGCAGTGACAGGCCAGCTAGTCCAGTGACAGGACAGCTAGTCCAGTGACAGGCCAGCTAGTCCAGCAGTGACAGGACAGCTAGTCCAGCAGTGACAGGCCAGCTAGTCCAGCAGTGACAGGCCAGCTAGTAGTCCAGCAGTGACAGGCCAGCTAGTCCAGCAGTGACAGGCAGCTAGTCCAGCAGTGACAGGCCAGCTAGTCCAGCAGTGACAGGCCAGCTAGTCCAGCAGTGACAGGCCAGCTAGTCCAGCAGTGACAGCTAGTCCAGCAGGACAGCTAGTCCAGCAATGACAGGCCAGCTAGTCCAGCAGTGACAGGCCAGCTAGTCCAGCAGTGACAGGCCAGCTAGTCCAGCAGTGACAGGACAGCTAGTCCAGCAGTGACAGGCCAGCTAGTCCAGCAGTGACAGGCCAGCTAGTCCAGCAGTGACAGGCCAGCTAGTCCAGCAGTGACAGGACAGCTAGTCCAGCAATGACAGGCCAGCTAGTCCAGCAGTGACAGGCCAGCTAGTCCAGCAGTGACAGGCCAGCTAGTCCAGCAGTGACAGGACAGCTAGTCCAGCAGTGACAGGACAGCTAGTCCAGCAGCATCCACTCCCAGACACAGGCCTCCTCAGCAAAGTACCAGGTAGCTCTGGCATTACACTGTCCTGTTGAGCAATCATTCACACTCACATATTAAGTTGCAGAGTTGACAGTTCACATAGGCCAGGTGTGTGAGCTACTGTATCTATATTAATGGCCATGCAATGCTTGTTGATGCTTCTTCTCCTTTCTCCAGAGTGGGAGAGTTCCCATCAAGCACCACGGAACAGGGTAATGTCCTCATGACAAACAAGTGTATTTCAATTGAGAACAGGGTTCGAGTTGTTTTGTCTTGTTGGACTCATTCTCAAGTATAAGTCAAGTAACCTATTCAAAAAACTAAATGCTTTTTTATGGTGCAAAATGTCTCGTCTTTTTGGGGGGTTATTATCAAACCAGTTTGTTTGCTAAAGACTACACTGTGAAACAATTAGTCTACTTCCTATGTATTCACTACCGGGACACTCCATTTCAAAATGGATCTTAAAGCCCTTTTAAAGTCTTGGTTCCAAGTTTCATTGCAATCCAGCCAGTCTAATTGGTTCCTCATTACATTACATTGATGATACTTTATCTCTACTTTTTGTGGTTTATGTTGTTTTAATTTGTAACTTGTATAACTGCAAGCTCTTAAGGGTTTTTCCTTTTGGCACTTGTTTAGTTTTTTCACAATGTATGCTTCATGTTTTGGCTGCTTGCAATGTTTGGGACTACCTCATTGTTATGATCTGAAGTGATGAAGTGACCTGTGCTCTTTTGTAAAGCTCTCTCTTGGAAGTCGCTTGGGATAAAAGCATCTGCTAAATGCATAAATGTAAATGTAGTTATAATTTAGTCGCCTGGAATCAAGTTCCTGTCAGTGGGGAGGGAGGATTTTACACCACAAATGTATGTGTGAAATGCCTTCACTAAGAATTCCTGAATCAACAATTTTCCATGTAAATGCCACTGTCAATGCTAAATCGCTAAACATTCAAACTTAATTTTTTAATGTCTATATATAACACACAGCATACTTTGATATGGGCCCCTAACAGAGTATTAAATAGCCCTGTGGCTACCACTGCTTAAACCGACATTCGCCAACTCTGACCCCGAGTTGAACTTTGGGATTTCTGTGTTTCAACATCCATTGACACTTTTTCTTCTCTTCCCACAACCCTGTTTTTATTTCATCTGTCGCAACATGGGGTTACGACCCCTAAGCATTGACGTGATTTGGCACCATGCAACATTGTTAGGGAATGTAAAATATCCATAACAAAGTAACTCCATATTTAGGCTTCATTCATGTAGCTGACATGAGTGAAAACTGACCATTCTTCCTCTCTGTGAGGGGCAGCAGGTTGGGGGCGGGCTGTAGAGACAGCTCCTGAAGTTCACTGGTCACAGCTTCACTCTGTGGGCTGGGGGCGGAGCCAGTGGACGTCGCAGGAGCCAAGTTGCTCGAGTCTGGTGGCCCCTCACCTGACTGGACCTCCATGGTGACCACAGTGACAGGGGAGGCCGACGGGCAGACCTGCAAGATGAAACAAACAAACCTACATCACCATAACATCAAAACAAGGATTGACGGATAGAGGAGAAGTGTCTTCATCACACACTGATCACCCTCCCTCCCTTTCCCCCTCATCTAATCATGTCTACACCTCTCATCATCGTCATCTTGTGGCCTCATCCCTCCTTACTTCCTCCCCCTCCTGCCCCATTGTCTGAGCTCCTCCCCAGCAATGACGAGGTAACAGCCAGACTGGTGTCCCTGACCCAACAGTGGCACTGCTGCAAGAGGGACCCACTCTGACCCCATGGCAACCCACCATTAACAAGCAGCCATGAGCACTCGGACCACGCCGCGGAACACGCCGCGGAACACGGCCGCCTCACCATGGGCGTCCGCCTCAAAGCCTTACGTCACCTCAGTCCTGTGTGTTCAGGAGCACAGAGGCAGCAGGCTACACCTACACTCCACATCCTCACATGGAGAGGGACAGCCTCGAGGCTGACCTGTGGAGGCGGACTCGGCACGCAACGGAAGGGGTATGCTTTCAAAAGTTTGAATTTTTCTTGAATGAAGTTCAGTTGGGCCCCCAAACCATCTCTTCAATGCCAACACATTGGGTCAAAAAGGTCAAACATGAAAACCAGTTAGTTCAAATACAAGGTACCAACGGGTCCTTTGTAACGCCGGACGGGACCAGTTTGGCTGATTCAAAGCCAGCTAATGCTGTCGTAAGCCAGACAGGGAATATACATTTGCCTTAGCAAGACCGCAGTTTCCCGTAGCATGCGAGCTATCTGGAGTGACAGAACGTGTCACCAGACGGAGAGGTTAGTCAGAGATTTGCTACCTTTTCCTACAGAGAATTTAGATTTAGAGTAGGAACTGTTTAGCTGAGGCACAGACATCTGACACAACCAATACCATAACTCTCTGGTCGTCGTCATCTTCCTTTCCTCCCCTTCCTTCCCATCGTAGAATACGTTTGGATAAGCTAGTTTTAGATGCTGATCGTAAGTACATTCAAGCTTCAAACTAGTTCACCCTCATGGGAGATCAAGTTAACAAGGACATCACTGACAAAAACGAGATGAAACAAGAGAAACGGAAAAGTGATTCATGGAAAGACAGACTGAGAAACATCTTGGCTCTTCAAACAGTGAAATAAAAGAATGCCTACCTGAGTTCTTGATTTCCTGCTTTACGAGGACAGGGTGGCTTTCATCTCAGTGGAGCTGCTCTCACTGTATTCCAAAGGAGTAGAAAAGGAGATTAGGTTACAGAGAGAAACTTGAGAGAAAGTTGTTACGAAGACAATATAAACTGTAATTATATTCAACTACCATATTCAATTTTACATTTACTGACAGAGTGTAGCTGTTCTTCTAGTTCTTCCTACTCTCGTGGCAACAGCAATCCTACAGTAGGTAATTTCCTAAGCAAAGCTGTCTGTCTCTTGCTTCAGGCACCTGTTAGACAGAAATTGTAAAGTGGATTTCATTTCACTCAAATATAATGAAGTACAGGCCTATCCCAAAAGCAAATACAGTAGGCTAAGTTCAGAAAATAAGATGGTTTAGATGAGGAACTAATAAACATTGAAACAGCTCAAGCACCATGTATCATCTTTATTAAAGGTCTTTATTGTTTTTTTGTCAAATAGGTCAACGAAATGAAATAATGTCATAGTGTTCAAATAAGACGTATGACGCACAGACAGGATCATATTTTTAGATGAACATGTTGAAGCAGTGGCAGACCGTTTCCTCTTGACACCAGTCGTGCTCCAGTTTTAAACACACTTTTATTAATGTCAATCTGACCTATTTGCTCTGCCACACAACCATTTTTTCAATGTCTCTTGGTTTCGCTTAACCAGAGAACCAGTGTTTAGTTAGTTTGCGATTAACTACGAAAATTAATCAGGATCTTCACACTAAATTGCCGATACATTACTGTATGGTTCAAACAACTAACACAAAACACAGATTACATAAATGATAGCATGGCATATAAAGAAAATACATTTAGCACTACAAAACGCAAATGAATTGTTTATTATAAGTAACTGTGTATTACGCTAAACTCAGAAGTTAACCAAGACATGGAACCGACAAGATAGCTGCACAGTGTACTGTTTGTGATGCATTGTTGGTTGCCCGAGAATCACTGCCACATAGACATGCTGGTTATAATTTGATCAAAATCCATTGTAGATATCAATCTGGTAATTGTTGTAACCGATTGCACAATCATACCAAACTACACATTGAGCTGTCAAAAGAATCTTTCGCCTGGCTACCGAGCTAAAAGCCCAACATGCCTCTTCTGATTATGTAATCCTCCAAACCAGCGAACAACGCATACCTTCTAAGGTCCTTAGCTTTAACTTTGGAGTTATCTTCAAATAGCTAAATAACTACCTTGAATATGTTGTGGCTTGGATGTATCATGGCCCATGAGTGATGACCAAAATTGCTAGCAGGCAATACACAAAAGTGGGCTGCGATGATAGCTATAGCTAGCTAACTTAACTATTGTAAGAGCAGTAGTTTAGGTTAGCTAGCTGGCTAGATAAATATATCTTGCTGCTCACGCCTCTCCTCGTGCAAGTCTGAATATAACTTATCGCGAGCTACCTTTCAACTGTTGACAGCAGAACAGTCCATACCACACGACAGGTGCAATGATCCTCCATAAAATAAATTAATACTAGATTGTTAAGCAAGCAAGAAATATAGCTAGTTAATGATTTGCTAAGTAGTTAGCTAGCTGTCTTTAGCCACCCCGGCGGTAGGCTCTGTTGCTGATGCTGATTGCCGCTGACGTTGACTCTCATCATTTCCGATTATTAAAAATACTATAAAGCGCAGGTCCAGACATCTTCAAACTATTGTTCCCACAATTAATAAAATAATATAGCCAATTGAAAAGTTTTTAATGTCAGTGTTAAATTTATCTCATCGCAATCCCATTACATTCCATTAAAGATGCTGTAAAGCAGAACTGAAAATGAGTTTGAAGTTCATCAAACCACACAAGAGTGTGTTGTTAACTACCCTTCCAAATTCGAATGTAAAAAAGTATGTTAAGTATGTTAAATTAGGCTTTGAAATCAAGAGAAGATCAGAAGTATTCTGTGCTTGAGACGGGACGTGTCGCCTGGAGGATCTGAAGCTCCGCCCCCTCCAATTTACTGAATTTAGCAACAACAGCAACAACTAGCTAAATCAATTGCAGATAGCAGAACAAACCTACCTGCAGTCTCTGAGTGTTTTATGTGTTAATTACTTTGTCTTTGCATTGTACCAGCCGAGTAACAGAATGCAGGTTATATAAACTTTCTGTGATCTGACGTAGACAGGTGGCTGTGAAGTAGATAGGTTCAGTTTTGCCCCGCCTAAACAAAACCTGAGCTGAAAACGGGTGAGAAACTATTCAACGGTCTAACTCATTTCAGTGCGACAAAGTTTTAGAGCTTTGCACGTGCTTTCAACAACTAATTTCACACGTATATAATGTACTGAGAAGCAAATCATGGAATTTGCTTTACAGCACCTTTTAGACATTTAAAGACCTATATATTGATAACACTTCTGCATCATGTCAACAGTTAACTGATATGTTTTTCAGGTATTTACAGATCCACAGTTTTGTCAGAAACAGATTCCCTCAATTTCCTAATCTACTAATTGACTCACCAGTGGACCCTTTCTTCAAACCAATAACTGGGGAAATGATGTCACATATTTATGTTCTGATACATTTAGTCATTTAGCAGACGCTCTTATCCAGAGTGACTTACAGTAACTACAGGGACATTCCCCCCGAGACAAGTAGGGTGAAGTGCCTTGCCCAAGGACACAACGTAATTTGGCTTGGCCGGCAATCTAACTGGCGACCTTCAGATTACCAGCCCGATTCCCTCACCGTTCAGCCACCTGACTCTCCATGATACATTCCATGTGTTTGGGTTCCTTAAACTAAATAAAGACTGGGAGAGGGGATCACTGAGGAACTCTAGGACGATGTTCTTGATAATGTACAGAAGTCATCTATCTGTGCAAAACATGGACTGATTCAGTGCAAAATACTACACCGTGCTCACTTTACCAAAGTTAGGATCTCTAAAATGCATAAAGATATTGACACAACTTGTGATGATGTCGACAAGCTCCTGCGAACCATGTCCATATATTTTGGTCTTGCCCCACTCTAAAATCTTATAGGGTAGGAGTCTTTAGTTCATTGTCCAAGGTCATTGGGAAAGCAATTGATCCAAATGCTATGGTAAGATTGTTGGGCGTAAATCCACCCTTGCTTTCACTCTCTTCCCCAGAAAAAGGCTTTGTAGCTTTCGTCAGTCTACTCGTCAGATGCTTGATCTTATTGCAGTGGAAATCCCCGGCACCACCTCTGCATACCCTTTAGATTAAGATAAGGGAAGTTCAAGTTCAAGTCAAATTTGTCAGGTACACAGAACAACACAAGGTTAGACTGGGCACTGAAATTCTTAAGACAAGACAACGCAAGCACCTGGCATAACATAACACATAAGTACACGGAACATAATTCACATCTAAGCTGACCTTAAATAAGTGAAACTTAAATATACAGATAGCAATAAATAATCGACTATACTAACCCTAATACTAAAACTTCCTAAATTACAGATAACAATAAATAGTACACTATACTAACCCTAAATACACATAAAACCTGTTCCAACTCTATGACCTATTCTAACCTAAGTGGAGTACAGTACAATAGTGCAATTTGCAGATCAGTGACTAAGTCAATGACCATACAGGAGCCTGGTGGCGAGGTACAGTGAGGTACAGTAGTGCAATGTTACTGATAGTGCAACCAGTAGCTGAAAGTGACAGAGTATAAGTGACTGGTGTGCAGTAGATCAATGTCCATATCAGTGTCCATTCAGAAGCCTGATGGCCCTTGGGTAGAAACTGTTGTCCAGTCTGCGTGTGCGCGACCGGATGCTGCGGTAACGCCTGCCAGAAGGCAATGGGGTAAAGAGACTGAAGGATGGGTGGGAACAGTCTCTTAGAATCCTGCCGGCTTTCCTTAGGCAACGTGTGTGGTAGGTGTCCTGTAGGGCTGGAAGCTTCCTGCCGATGATGAATTCAGCAGAACGGACCACACTACGTAGGGCCTTGCGGTCCCTGTCTGTGCAGCTCCCATACCACACTGTGATACAACCAGTCAGAATGCTCTCGATAGTGCATCTGTAAAAGTTAGTGAGGATACCACTACCAGTCCATACCAAACTTCTTCAGTCTCCTCAGGAAGAAGAGGCGCTTACGGGCCGCTTTGACCACCTTGTCCGTGTGAACAGACCAGGTGAGGTCATTGCTGATGTTCCCCCCCGAGGAACTTGAAGCAGCTGACCTTCTCCACTTCCGATCCATTGAAGAGGAAGTTCTAGGGTTTGTCAAATTGGAAAGAATTCGATGTATACTAGGGCTCACTGATAAAATTCAATAAAATATAGGACCCCTTCTTTCGACACATTTGAGACGTGCATTTTCTAAATATCCCTGAGTGATGTACTTACTGATATGATATGACCTGCAGCAGACCAGCCTACAGCCTTAGTTTTTGTATTGTCCTGATAGTGCTCTGTTTTTGCTTTCACATTTGCATGATACCCCGTTTTGATCACCTTTGGAGTGTTCATTGTTTTGTCTACGTCATTGTTGTAAAATGTAATGAACAGATTGTGGAAGAAAAAAAAAGAAATGACAAAAGATATAAAGCCCCCCTAGGCTTCTGGTTTATTTGACCATCCTGTGGATCCATTATGAGCCATAATGTTCCCCCGGGCTTGGTATATTTGTACAGACAAAAGGTGATGTAGAATACTTTGGCTTAATCCATGGATTATGAACTGACTAAATTATGTCAGATGGCTGAGCGGTGAGGGAGTTGGGCTTGTTATCAGATGGTTGCTGGATCGATTTCCCACCGTGCCAAATGAAGTTGTGTCCTTGGGCAAGGCATTTCACCCTACTTGCCACGGGGGGAATGTACTTACTGTAAGTCGCTCTGGATAAGAGCGTCTACTAAATGTAAATGTGTGCCTCTCTAGTTGATCTTTAACTAATACGGACAGTTTTCTCCAGCTCATGGTTCTCACTGTTTGCTTTATTAACTTTTTCAGGGGGATAAGATCCCTCACTGATTTACTACTCACTACATTTCATCCATGTATTTTTTCTCTCCTTTGAGTTTTTGTTATTGTAAAGTAGGCTATACAGATTTTTAAAATAAATTACATGTATTTAATTCCACAGCCAATTATGTTTGTTGCTATCTCTAGGTATCCGCCTATCAACTCACTCACAGTAGTCCCAAGGTCACAGTTTTTATCCTACATTGCAGATAACACCTAAATTGATTGATTTGTTGTAGCAATTGTACTTGTAACTTGTGTTAGAGATAAGTGACACAGTTCCCGATAGGACTGTAAATGAACACAATAACACATGTAATTCCTTATCGAGGTAAAGCCGTAAGGAAACAAAGCAAGAAATTAGATTAACCTTGACATAGATATGTATCACCCATATTAGCAGATCTGTGATAGGTTTAAATCTCTGTTGGTGTTTAGGGTAAAGAAGTTGTCTTCATTTGAGGTAGCCTACATTATCAAAAAAAAAAGACAAATTAAACTTCTGAAAGGAGGATGCAAATGCTGTTATATTCCTTAAGGGTTTTAGCTTTATATCCTCTTGAGACCCTTGAGTAAAAGCTTTTAAAATGCATACACAACAAAAGAAGAAAAAAAGTAAGCCCCAAATCAATGTCAACTAGTAACAGAAGTATACTTGTCTGTGTGTAGGTACACTTTATATTAGGTCTACCTGGTCAGGCTTTGACCCTTGCCCCCAGCAATATTGAACTTAGCTGCAGCTTGACACAGGGATAGCTTTTCAGCACTCAGGAGCACAATTGCTTCACTAAGCTCCTTTTAAGTGACTACAAGAGGTAGGCCTATTTCAGCACATGTCTTTTTTCAAAGGCCCCACTTGCAGGAGCACCAGTAGAAACATACATAACAATAGTTTAAAGACAACTACAACTCCCATTTTTGCTTGGATATTTGTCTTTAATTTTTGGGGGGTGAAAATGCAGAGCAAATGGTGGATTATGAATAGCATTTTACATGAAGATTTAAGAAAGAAATATAAAATGTAATGTATCAGTGTTAAGTAATGTATTCCTGAATATTATAATTATGAGCTGATCACATTAATTTATAGATTTTTCATAAATAATCAAATAAAACAAGTTTGTGATGGACTCAGACCCTACTGAGTGCTTATACATATGTGTATCTATTTCTTCTTCATGTAAACTTTTCCTGTTAATATTCAGCAAAATAGAGCTGTGCAAGGCCTTACTTCTCTGCTAATCTGTATTGTAGCTAATCTTTATTGTAGACAACACACTTTACTGTAATTGGGTGTGGTTGCCTCCGGCAAGAAAACAGCCTTGGTTCTCTCACATATAGGCTATATTATGTATTTATAATATATATTTTTATATATATATAATCTTTAGGGATTATATATAATCGATTTCTCTAACGATTTCTCAATATTTGGACTACATAGATGTCGGTGTCAAAAGATTTGTGTTGTTAGCGATTGCGTTGCTTGTATTGGAATTTACGTTCTGTTTCACGTTTTACGAGCATAGAATGTTTTTGTAGCAAAAAAAGCTGTTTGCACAAATGGAACTCAGTGCTAGCCTAACGTGACAACGTCTCGACGTCAGCTCACGTTAGCAACGACTCAGTTCTAATAAGACAGACAGCGATATCAGCGAGCCCACACCAAAAGTTTAGGAAGCGGGTTCCTCTTCGTTCTTTTTACGAGCCCTACTTACCCGGCATCATCGAGCCGAGCAGCTAATACTTATTTAGCACTAGCGTTGTTAGCTACTGTATCCACTGTTTGCGCTATTGCTCAGCAAGTATTGTGCCGTAGTGTATGAGGACTGATAGACAAGCGCATCATACATTTAAGTCATCTAGCTAATACTTGCATGTACAGTATGTAATGTCACATTACAGACATTACATTACAGACATCCAGATGAGAAAATATTTTTTCTTCGCAACTTTACAACTGGCTCTGGAACCAATCGTCACTCCTAATGCCTAAATCTCACAGCCAATCAGGGGCAGAGTGGGGAGAGTTTTTTCTAGCCTCTTAATTTTACTCTCAAAGTGCACTAGATTGATGCCTTTAATTTTAACATTTAAGACATGTTCTTCCAGGGGAGCATGACCCCTGGCCCCCTAGAGGGGGGCCGTATCGTTCTCACCTTTTTTTACCCCTGACCTGTTTGCATGCCTGATCTCTTCAGCCACAGGCTCTGAGTGAGGCCGACAGCAATCAGGAAATTATATATTTCCTGGTAGAAATTCCCTGATAATGTTTGACTTCAGTCAAACAGACCTCAGTACTTGTAAAACGATCATGCAGCTTTTGTAATAGTTTGAACTATAGTAAGCAGTGTTCATTCCATCAATCATTGAGGGGATGAGACAAGGTCTCTTGAATGGAAAGGAGGAAGAAGGAAGAGGTTTGTGGTGGTTTGTGAGAAGCATACTCCCCTCTTGAGCAACACAATAAAGGGTGAGGCTTCACCTGTTTCTATAAATACACAGTTACTGGTTAGATACATCACTAAACTGATCTTCCAATTCATGCGGTTGTCAAAGACTCACACAGGTAAGAGGACTTACGCCTCACACTTACAGATGAGGATCGTAGTTATTTATATTTTAATTCATGCATGAAAATCTAACTCAAAGTAGATTGGTAGGTTGTGTTCAAAGCTGTGTCAACTGTTTATTTATGTATCTGTGTATGTGTGATTATAAAGCAATTTTTGTCATAGTTGTTTAATACAGGTAGATTTAAAAAAATGTTCTTACAACATGTTTCTTTGGTATTCTTTGGTATATTATTGGTTTGGCCTAAGATTCTCCTTGAGGTACTCCCAGTTATGGCAGCTCAACACCATTTCTTATAATTATTTCAGAGATGGATCTCCTTCACTCTCTCCTTCTGACGTTGGGCTTGGTGCTGACACTCAACTACTCTGTCCTATCAGGTAGGATTATAAACAGACAGGCCACATTTACTAATCTCATATGCATATATTATATATATTTGACATATTTTGCTTATCATGGTCAACAGAGGAAAGCTTGGGCAGCCCCTACATACAAAGTGCACTGGAGGAGGCAAAGAGAATTGTGGACGATGCCTATAAGTACTCCAGAGAGAAGTGAGTGAAGCCGACAGTTATCCATCTTCTATTTGAATTATTGTTGTAGTACTTCTAATCTGTGTTCAGCAACCGTCTGTCTGGCAAAATATCGCAATGCGCATTGTTTTGATCCCACTTGTGGTCAATTCAGGCAAAACAGTTCTGGTTTCAAAATATTTCCGTTTATTGTATTCCTGGCAGAGATTAGTAGATACACAGCGGTGATGTTATATGAATGATCTGTGCGTGTTTGTGCCTCAGGAGTCTGGCCAGAGTGCGTAGCGAGTCAGTCAAGCCTTCAGATGTGCTACGTCTTTACAAGCAACCGCGCAGAGACACACGGTCTGCCGTGAGAGCTGCAGACTACATGGAGAACACCTTGAGACTGATCAAAGCCAATGTACACCATGCAAACAAACGCTCCATCAACCTAATCAATGCAACAGGTCAGTTAGACATAGGCATGCACACAAACATAGTACAGAAAAACACACACGCTGACGAATCGGGCACACACGCACATACTAACAATCTTTTTCTGTCACCTCAGATATACTCTCAGACCAGGATCTTGAAACCATCGCCACGATGACTGGCTGTGCGGCTAGAATAAGGCCTCCATCCTGTCGTACCACTCCCAACATCAACAAGTATCGCACGGCCACAAGTGTCTGCAACAACTTGTAAGGGTTTGTTTACAATTGACAGCTTTGGTTAAATTAAAACAAACTATGGTGTGATTGTTCTGTTAGTGCGGTTCATTTGAACAAGTGTGAACGATGCCATCCGAATCTTGGTGCATACCATAGAAGCGTACCAAGACCGCCTGAATAGTGGGCCTTGGCTTTCAAAGAAACAATAAAAGCTGTCCAATCAGGGTGCGACCTTATCCGTATCGTTTTGTTTAGGTTTGGTGTTAAAAATGCCAGTGTGAGCGCTAAGCGAACCAGGACTAAATCAATCATTTACTTTTTTGGTCCGGACTAAGAAAATCAATAGAACCAAACTTCAAGTGCGAGCAAGACCTGAGAGCAACCACATTATCTTTTTTTTCAGATTTCAAAAGCTAAACAAACATAATCACTTTCATGCATTTAAGGGTACCAACAAATTTGTGTGTTTAGGCTGTTGTGAAATATGAAGGTATATTTTTGAGGAAGAACCGCCGAAGTTTAATGACGTTTCTTTGAACGTTGGGCACTGAAACTTCACCGCACATTTTGAAAACATTTCCCGCAGAGTTTCTAAAGTTTGGTTTCTCAATGTCTATTTTCCAGGAATAACCCTTTCTTCGGAGCCTCCAACACCCCCTTCACGCGCCTGTTACCTGCTGAGTATGACGATGGCATCTCTGAGCCTATAGGCTGGGACCAAAATAAGAAGTTTAACAACTTTCTGCTTCCTCTGGTATGACCGCAGAAGCAGAACTTAGAAATTAAAACAAGATATCATCTTAAATGTCACAAACTGGTCTTTAATACACCTGGGAAAAATGCTGTTTTTTCTTTACTGTTTGTGCTCAGGTCAGGGAGGTCTCAAACCTCATTTTGAACACAACGGATGAGGCCGTGGTGAGCGATCAAGAGTTCACCCATCTCGTGACCCTGTTTGGTCAGTGGAATGACCACGACCTGACATTCACGCCTTTCTCACCTAGCATCCGATCTTTCAGCAATGGCCTGGACTGCGACCAGAGTTGTGAGCGCTCAGAACCCTGCTTCCCCATTCCAGTCAGTGACTTTCACTCTTTTGAATACATTTTTTAAATAAAGTTTGGAAGGGTGCTTGATTGTGTATAAATGGGGCATCCCACATTGTAAACACTCAGTTAAACGATTTTGCCATTAACCATATACTGTCCTTTGCGGGCAGATTCCACCGGGGGACCCTCGCATTCCCCCTGGCCCCAACAGCTGCATCCCTGTCTTCAGATCTGCACCTGTCTGCGGCACAGGAAACACAGCCTACATGTTTGGCGGTGTGAGCAATAAGAGGGAGCAGATCAATGCTCTAACGGCCTTCCTAGACTTGGGACAAGTGTATGGTTCAGAAGAGGGTCTGGCTTTGGACCTCCGTAACCTGACCGATGACGGCGGCCTTATGCGCGTCAACACTGAGTTTACAGACAACGGGCGGGAGTTGCTCCCCTTCACCACCCTAAATGGCAACATGTGCGCTACGCGCAAAAGGATCACCAATGACACAAATGCCAGGGAGGTGCCCTGCTTCTTTGCAGGTTGGTAGATCTCAACGGTGTCTCTCTTACAATATGCTCACACCTTTTAGTCAACCACAAACTTAACTTAAGGCAACCAGAAACTGAAGGCAGAGACGATTTAAAACATTTAGGTTCAGCAGTTGGCTCTGGTCAATTGTTCATTGGAACTTTTACAATGATGGTGCCTGTGACTATTTAAGTTGATGATTAAGTCCCTTTCTTTGCCCCAGGTGATGCACGTGTGGATGAGAATATCGCCTTGACATCCATTCACACACTCTTTGTGCGTGAGCACAACCGCCTGGCTCGTGAGCTGCGTCGCATCAACCCACACTGGGACAGTGAGACACTCTACCAAGAGGCACGCAAGATTCAGGGCGCCTATGCCCAGGTAACCCATGCACACACATGCACACTTGCACACGCACACAGTTTTTCTTCACATGTTCACTTTGATCCTCCTATATTAAGTATCTAAGTATTTTGAAACCTTTTCAAACATGTATGCATACACAGTATCTCTCCATCTCGTTATCAGATTTTAGTCCTCCGGGACTACCTGCCTCACATTGTGGGCCCAGATGAGATGAACCGTAAGCTGGGTCTCTACCCTGGTTACGATCAGAATATCGATCCAAGTATTGCCAACGTGTTTGCTACGGCTGCATACCGCTTTGCTCACCTCGCCATTCAGCCCCTGGTGTTCCGTGTTGACACAAACCTCAAAGAGAATCCTAATTTTCCCAGCGTACCTCTATATGAGGCCTTCTTCACCCCCTGGAGAGTGGTGTTTGAGGGTAAGTGACAAGGCAGGGGCTATGGATGACCCGCCTGTCAGGTTTATATCACCTGGAAGTGAGAAACCTTTTATACCGTTTTTTTTCTCTCTCTCTCTTCCCTTAGGTGGTGTTGACCCTCTACTCCGTGGTTTGATAATCCGTCCGGCCAAATTGGGTACTCAGGATCACATGATGGTGGATGCTTTGAGGGATAGACTGTTCCAGTTTGTTATGCACATAGCTCTGGACCTGGCCTCTCTAAACATGCAGAGGGGACGTGACCACGGACTACCTGGTACACACCTCCTTCTCCGTTCCCACTTAAAAACTCACTCATTCCGTTACCGTTGGCGATAAAAACGCACAGCTGACAGTCACCTCCCTCTATTGTTTATAAGAATTAACAGTCCATCAGCCCTTTTCCAGTGCACAGCATAATTTATTTTCTTACACATTCTGGGTAATACATTCTGTAAAAGGCATTCCATTCTGTTCTATTGTTACTATTTAAATACAAAAATTAAACCCATGTTTAATAGTATAGAATAAAAGAAAATGAATAAAAAAATTACAGTACATTTACAGTATACCAATTTTAATTTCCTGTTCCCTTTAAGGTTACAACAAGTGGCGCAGGTTCTGTGGGCTTTCTGAGCCCCAAGACCTACAAGAGTTGGCACAGGTCCTGAACAACACTGAACTGGCCCGCAGGCTTCTACAGCTTTACGGCACACCAGCCAACATTGATGTTTGGCTGGGAGGCGTGGCCGAGCCCTTTGTTCCGAATGGACGTGTGGGCCCACTCTTCGCCTGTCTCATAGCCAACCAGTTTAAGAGGATTCGCCAGGGAGACAGGTAAGGGTTTGCATGCATCTAAATGTATTAGTCAGGTGGCTGAACGGTGAGGGAATCGGGCTAGTAATCTGAAGGTTGCCAGATCGATTCCCGGCCATGCCAAATGTTGTGTCCTTGGGCAAGGCACTTCACCCTACTTGCCTCAGGGGTAATGTCCCTGTACTTACTGTAAGTCGCTCTGGATAAGAGCGTCTGCTAAATGACTAAAAGTAAATGTAATATTGCTGTTGCCAGGCTGTGGTACCAGAATCCAGGCGTCTTCACCTCAAGGCAAAGAGCTTCCCTGACGTCAGTCTCTTTGAGTCGTATCATCTGTGATAACACTGATATCAACATGGTCCCCCGCGACCCCTTCCGCATTAAGTCGAGCTCAAACCCTCTTGTCAGCTGCAACCGCCTCCTTCCCCTCAACCTCTCACCCTGGACAGAGAGAGCCTGTGAGCCAGGTAAATGGCCACTGGAGAAGGTTTTGTTTTATCGCTTGCATTTACTGTACATTCTATCAGAATACAATGGGTAACTTTTCATTTGTTTCAAATCTGTATTCCCATTTCAACATACAATGACCCTATGATAGAGAGCCAAGAGGTTGTCTTCAGGGCTTATGTATTTGTGTTTGGTCTTGCAGGCTCAACAGGCAGTTGCAATAATGACATTGAAAATTAGGTCTGACTCTGAGTGACGTGAAGAAATTTAAGCAAGCACAACACTTACAGTCGAAACAAATCTTTTGGTGGTTGGACTGTTTGCTGCTATGTTCCTTCTGACACAAACTGATGGTTCTGTTTATTTAGAAGTGCACTTTATGAATCCAATTAAATCAATGTTTTAATAAATATGATAGATTATTATAATTTTTATGTTAAATGCTTTCTCCTCCTCAACCCACAGATTGTCCACAGGGACCTGCTGGGCCCCAAGGACCCCCAGGAGAACGAGGTAGTTCTTTATTGCAAAAAGATGATCAATGTATTTGGTCAAAAAAAAAATTAAGTCATAGTTAATATCACACATTGTGTAAAAAGCCTACAGTATATCAAACTATATATATTTTGATATTTAATGTGATAAGTACTGTGACAAGCATTAAGAACTTGACATAAACTGTCCATAACTCCCACCTACTCATTGGTGATTATCCCCAGGTCCTGATGGCATGAGAGGTCCCCCCGGACACCCCGGTTCAAACAACGCTACCCAGCAACACTCTGCCTTCTCTGTCCGTCTGGGCGACACCAATCACTCCAGCAAGAAAGTCATTGTTTTTCGTCAGGTCATCTACAATGGTCAAAACCATTACAACACACGGACAGGGGTGTTCACATGTGCCCTGCCTGGTGTCTACCAGTTCAGCTACCACTGCACGTCATTCATTACTATGGGGAGCATTGACCTGTGGCTGAACGGTGCGTTGGAGCTGACGGGCTTCCAGCTTTTCCAAAATGGTCGCCACACCTCCACAGGTGACATGGTGTTGCAGCTAGCCCAAGGAGACCAGGTTTGGCTTGAGGCCAGTCTGGGGAACAATGGTCTCAGCTCCACCAGCTTCTTTTCAGGACACCTTCTTTTCACCATATGAACAACCTAAACCTTTAAACCTCAACACAACTTTTTTAAAGAAAGTGTTGGAAACGTCATGTTGTAAATTGGAAGGGAAAGTAGTTCTAGTGTAGTTGTCAGAAGTGTTTCTAAAGGTCGAATATTTTGTTTCCAAATAGTCAAATTTTTCCTATGGTTACAATAGATTAGGCACAGCTCTATAAATCATCCCCCAAATTGTGTTTCAAAACCGATATATATGACTGATTCTTGAAATAAGGGACAAAACATATCCCCTATCAAAATGTTGCAAATTGCCTAAAGAAACTATACATTATTTCATTTATAAAGGCTTTATAAGTTGGATATGAAAGACTTGTGTATGTTTAGACCCTTAGTTTTGTATATATTTATTTTATTTCATAGTATTTGTATAAAATACCAGCACTGTACTATGAAACCCCATGCAAATGAAATCGTCCTCTGTAGAGGTCACAGTATTAAACTGCAAAAAATGGGTTTTAAAATGTCAAATATGAATATGAGGTTAATTTGATGGCTTAATAAAATATCACAAAATACTAAAAGTGAACATTGCATTATTTTATACATTAACAACAACCTTTCAAAATCTGTCATAAATTCATGTCAACTCCGTTAGATATTTTTCAAATTCGAAATAAATCTGGCATATTTTGGTCAGCTTTAGCCCTGAGGACCCCTTTTGACTTCTTTCTGTTGATGGATGCAGCAGTCCAGGTTTTTTTTTTATTCAGCAAACAAGTTGAAATCCCTGTGGTCACAGCTTTTATGTGTCAACACTGTCTTCAAAGTAGGGATCATTTCAATAAAGAATTGAAATCAGGTGGCTGAGCGGTTAGGGAATCGGGCTAGTAATCCGAAGGTTGCCGGTTCAATGTTACTGTACTTACTGTATGTCGCTCTGGATAAATGTGTCTGCTAAATGACTAAATGTACATTTTGAAAGAAAGTTGGTATTTTGGTTTAGTTTAGTGGCGGCTGGCAACTGAGGAAAATCAAAATGGCTACTATTTACTAAACATGATTAAGTTGAAAAAACATGTTGTTTTGTCAACTCCGTCAGACGTCAACTCTGGCAAATATTTTGGACTGAGAGCAAACAGGCACCGCAGAAAGTATTGGAGGAAAGCAAAAAAAAAGTCCAGAGCTATGTACAATATTTGGCTAAATGAAATACACCCCACCACAAAGTCCTCTGGACCAGACTGTTGAGGAGCCTACTTCAAGCAGGCGTGCCTTTGCAGCTGAGAGGGAGAGGAGAAAAACTAGGAAAAGACACTCAAGGGAGATAAAAGCATTGAAAGAAAAGGTTCACAAAGAGGCAAAACAAACTAAGAAAGTAGGAATGGTGGAAAAAAAAGGCTCAAATAGAAAAGTCAAATGTCAAACCAAAAGATGAAACGATTGTAGATTCTCCACGAACAGAAACAGAGTGGATGCTAATGGGAAGCCAACTTCAAAGAAGTATCGGCTTCTTCGTTGGCTTCGCCAGTTGGGTTTTACCTACAAGTTAATGATTGACAGAAAAACAGACAACATATAAGAAGGCAACATATCTCCCACATATCAAACAGACTGTTAAGGAGTTCATTGTAAACTCATCTTGCATGAAAACTGATAAAACAGACACCATCACCAGGAACAAGATGAAATATCAAAGGATGATTTTAACAGACTCAATGCTGAACCTCCATAGCGACTTTCTCAAGAAGAACCCGAGTATGAAGAGGAGTTACTCATCCTTCTGTACTATCAGGCCCTTCTATGTAACACCACCCAAGGCATCCGACAGAAGCACATGTCTGTGTCTTCATCATGAGAATGCAGACTTGATGCTTCAGGCAGGGCCGGCGCAAGTACCTTTGCCGCCCTAGGCAAGATGTTTCAACAGCCTTGGCGCCATCTGCTGGTGGTGCAGGACGGTTAATTTATGGACGCACTTCAGTATTTGGCGCCCCCCTCTTCATGGCGCCCTAGGCGGCTGCCTAGTTCGCCTATAGCAAACGCCGGCCCTGGCTTCAGGTTCTGAGGGTGCTTTAAAGTCACCCAAACTGGAGGATAGTTTTTAATTAGTTTGTTGCACTCCAGCAAATGAGGCCTGCCTTCTTTGCACCTGTTTATGGTGCAAAACCAAGCATACAGTTCTGGCTCTAGAGATAAGTGGAATCAGTGTGGGAGCGAGTTCAAGACCAAACAGCCAGTGGGATCCACTTCAACATGAAACTCAACTTGCATAGTGGGAGTCTTTCAGAGTTGCTTCATCTGTATGAGGAGAAACTTAGAAGTGAGACAACAACACGTGTGCCTTGTTCACAATGAGGCACAAGCATGCAGAGAATTGATTGAAACATTAAGTGAGAACACAATAATTGTACATGTTGATTTTTCTGAATCCTGGAAGTGTAAATATGCTGTTAATTGTGCGTCAACACGGCGAGATGGAGGTTTTTCATTTTTATGAAATAATGTATGTTTCTTTTGTTCAATTGAGTGTGTTCATACATTAAAACATCAACTTATGTACATGCATCATTGTCTTGTGGGCACAAACCCATTAATTGTGTATATTAAAAATGAAAAAATCAACTAATGAAGGTAATTTAAAATGGCTAATTCCAAAACTATGTAAAATCATATTAAAAGTGTATACAATGCAAGTTATCACTTAACCTAGCGAAGGCACACCATTTTTACACACTTAAATATTTTTTACAGTGTTGCTGAATTGATCAAACACAAAAAAAAACATATTTTCATGTGTTAGATGGAGTTGACGAATGTCAAGTTAGTCAGTGAGTAACTGTTAATTTTTATAAAAAAGTGGTTAAATAAAAAACATGTTCCTTTTCATTGGATGATAGATGCGACCCGTGTTTATGAAAAAAATTACTTTTCAAAAGTACTTTTGTCCTTTATCTCAAGAATCAGTGAAGAAGAATCTTCTTTTTTTGTACTTCAGTAGGTGTTGCAACCAGAGAGGATATCATTTATGGGGAAATTGTGAGGGTGTGCTTGCGGTTGCCCCAGTTGTCCATAGTCTCATGCTGTTTACCAATATCAAACATTTAGTGTGTCTTTACATTGGTTTTAGACAGCCAAGAAAAAAAGATAAATGAGGTAGGTTGTTGGTCAACTTGTCCCGTTATCTGGTTACTAGGATTATAATTCCGGGAGAGCAACCATTAGTTGACATCTTTTTAAATTACATTTATATTATACCATGGTCTGGGTGAATACTCGATTCTGATTGAGTATTGACTGGCTGCAGGGGTGTCTGTTATCCGGTGATAATGTACACCTACTAAGTAGTTAATGTACACCTATAGTAGTAAACTATTGAGTTCGATTAGTTTCATAATTTACAAACGCAACACGAATCACAAATGTATTTCGTGATTCACAAATGTATTTCGTGATTCACAAATAAATGACCCCATTACATTTGTTTGCAACCGGACAAATACGAGTTACAAATCGGACAAACACGAGTTACAATCCCTTCATTTGTGTGTGGATTTTTGGAACTTTCCTGACGCATTTAGATTTACAAATGCATTTTTTCTAAAAGATATCTTCTGCAGTCTATCAGATGTCTCCAATTTTAGCCAATCACCGGACAATGTCTAATATGGGTAGACAGGCTCTGCTTTAGCCTAGAAAACACGGAAAATGACTAAACATGAATCCAGCCATTCTCAACCATATTCAATCACGTATGATCATCGGTTTAATAAGATTAACAAGGAAAATTTCACCTACATGCTACCAGACGACATTGCTCGTGATCTGAAGGAGACGATGTCCGTCATTATGGCAGGTTGTTGAAGACCACATAGACACGTTAATGTGATTGGCTAAAATTGGAAGAGACGATCTGATAGGCTGCAGAGGATATCTTTTAGAAAAAATGCATTTGTGAATCTAAGCGCGTCAGGAAAGTTCCAAAAACCCACACCACGAATGCAGGGATTCACACGAACGAATGCAGGGATTCACACCAACGAATGCAGGGATTTGTAACTTGTGTTTGTCAGGTTGCAAACAAATGTAATAGGGTCATTTATTTGTGAATCGCGTTACATTTGAGAATCACGAAATACATTTGTGAATCGTGTTACGTTTGTTTGAATCGTGTTACGTTTGTTTGTTTGTTTGTTTGTTTGAATCGTGTTATGTTTGTATGAATCGTGTCACGTTTGTTTGGATCGTGTTAAGTTTGTTTGAATCGTGTTGCGATGGTTTGTTTGAATTATGAAACTAATCTAACTCCATAGTTGTCCACGGGTCTAAAAATAAGGTAACCAGCCAACCAAGGTACAACGTCGCGGCAACGTTGTCCACGGGACCAAAATTAACGTAACCAGCCGACCAAGGTACAACGTCGCGGCAACGTTGTCCATGGGACCAAAAAATAACGTAACCAGCCGACCAAGGTACAACGTCGCGGCAACGTTGCCCACGGACCTAAAAATGACTTTACCAGCCGACCAAGGTACGACGTCGCAGCAACGTTGCCCACGGACCTAAAAATGACGTTACCAGCTGACCAAGGTACGACGTCGCGGCAATGATGCCCATGGGTCTAAAAATAACGTAACCAGCCGACCAAGGTACGACGTCGTGGCAACGTTGCCCATGGGACCAACTGGCAACAGTCCCTTTATAACGTTGCTACAACGTTGCCACGACGTTGCCAGAAGGTAACGTTGCGGGTTACCAACTGAGCACTTACTGGCAACGTTGCCGCAACGTCATGTGTTAGCTGGGTAGTTTAGTTGACGTTAGTTAACGTTCGTCAATGTTTATCACTTTGACAAAGCTTGCCTCGTCTAGATAGCTAGCCATGGGGAATCTCTTCCGTCTGTTCAACGAAAATGTGAAGTTTGACGCCGCATAATGACACAGTAGAGCTAGGCTAGAGCTAGGCTAGCTCTGGACGTTCTGCACTGCACATAAGCAGATGGTTTGAGAGCATGTGTGAATATTAAAATAACAAAGTAGGAGAATGTAATTTGGTATACATGCAATATAAGGTGTATACACATCGTATACTTTATTTTCGTTGCTGTGGCAACTATTCCTTAACAAATTAGCTGAAAAAATGGTCTCGGACAATAATTGGGTCTAGAAAGTCAATAATTCAGTTTTGTTCAATTCAGCATACAAATAATTCAGATAATATATATTCAACGGTCAAACATTTCAGTTTTATGAAATTCGACATACAAATATTTAAGATCTTTCAAATTCAGATACTTTTGTCAGCTTTCTAACTCCATACTCTGAGCTTAATATTGCAAGGTATAGATCAGACATTGTTTATTATATTCAGAACATTTCAAACAGTTTAGATGTAACAAAGTATGCTAATCACTATCTTTAATTGTTGTTAACTGATCAATGGTTTAAGGACAGACCTCTTCAGTGAGCACATGGAAACTTTCACAACCATTGTCCCTACAAATTACAATAGGTACCTTAGCGAGCTCGTGATATATGTTAACGTACATTTGTAGTGTCCACATGGTAACAAAACGTATGTTTGAATAACATCACGTTGTGTAACATTACCACCATTTTCTGTTGAACAATTTTCGGAGCCAAGGGCAACATACCTTGCTAACCGAAGGTCAGGTCGAAAAGAACAATAGGGAAATGTGAGAATACAGATAACCCGCGATGGGTCAAACCAAAATATAGCCTACAAATCTTTGACAATCACATGTAGGCCTATGTACAATATAGATATGAAAAAGTGTTTGTACCAAAAATGTACATAGTTATCCAACTGTATTTCTATTAAAAAACACAATGAAATATTATTATTATTAATCTTATTATCAAATGATTAACATCCCCTCTTGATCAGACCAATTTTAATTGGTCCTTGTATGCAATTTTGTGCATAATCGGAACAACATCACACTGCTACACTTTCTTAAAAGTGTAAATCTAATCCTTAGTTTCATTGAAGAAGATAAAATGATCAAACTGTGTTTGGTTGATTTTACTCTTAATGCATGACTATGTTTAACTTATGGTCTGCACCTCTCTGTCACCAACTGTCTCTCGAGTGGGGGGTGAGGGCTTTATATCTATTGGCCTATTACAATTGTAAAGATCCTATGGCTTCCTCTCCAAATGGGCCTTGATACAATGCTATCTAATATTCTCTAACCATTCTGCACAGTTTTGGGGAACTTTCCCCACTTTCCGCACCCTTTGCCCAGTTCCTCTATTCTGCCCTACTGCATGTGTTTTCCAACACCAGTTACAATCAACCAAATTATAATTAAACAACATGATCCTCGAAAGTGTTAGAGTGTACCTTGAGGAAAGCAAGCAACAATAATATAATTCACAGCCAGCACAAATAGTTAAATCAGTTACAACTAACCAACAAGATCAGCAATTCCCTCAATAATCGTCATTGTGTTCCTAGTGGAAATAAGCTAACATCTGATCCAACAAATCATTCCTAAGTGCTGGTGTACCCCCGGAACAAGTGCGTCTTTAAAGTGAACTTTGTCACTTTGTCCCGGGGGGGGAACGGTGCAGGGGAAAATCTTGCCCGGAGCGCCAAATGTGCTAGGATCGCCATGGTGGGGCCACCAGAAGGTTGTCAGAAGAAGACCGTTGGTGGTGGGTGGGGGTGTAAGGCTGGACGAGAGACTTGATGTAGTCAGGTGCAGTCCCGTTCACCTCTCGTAAGGTCAGTACCAGGGTCTGTGCCGAGTATAATTTGACAGGCAGCTAAACTCTAAGTTTCATTATTGTCGTACCAAAGTCGCACAATATGTTAAACCTACCGTATATTAAAAAGATGATGCCACGTGCCAGCGTTGTTTAGAAGCAGGTTCGTCAACTATTCGACGCCCTCTGCTGGACGGATATTTTTACCAGAAAAAATTGTGTGGTTTCTCCCCATGTTGAAAAATGAGACCGACAAAAAACATCACATACAAATCTTGAGAAAGAGGTCTTATCAATGCAACTTTCACATAGTTTGTGTTAGTTTAAAAGGTGCATGTAAACAGAAAGTTTAAAGATGTAGTGTCTTGCCAATGTTATAGCTGTTAACATGTTATTCTTGAGTAGCCTATGTAAACTTGGTAAAGTAGAACAGAACGTTGGCAACATTTCTGGCAATCCTGGATAATGCTTCCCACTTCCTACACAACATAGCCACGCTTAAGAGCACCTTTAGAAACAGACTTATTCAACCCTGGTGTGTTGAGGAGCGATACAGGAGGTCATTATTGCCGGGCGATATCAGACTCTACTAATCTGCCTTTGAGAGGCCTGATGACATTGATCTGCTTGTTGACTAAACTTGCTTTTATTATTTATTATTAACACTAATAACTAATGCTCTTTGCACATAGGGACTACCAGAACACTTGAATACACCAGAGGCCTGTTCCATAAAGCGAGTTTACCGAATAAGCCAGGCTTATTTCAGTTAGTCTGACTCCTTTCTAGTTAATTTGGTTCCATAAAGCCAGCTCACCGTAGTTCAAACTCAGTTATATGGCAAGTTATGATTCGAAACTAGCCTGGTCTGGGGCAAGCTAACTTTCAGGCTTAGCCCATGATGTTGCTTAACCAGACGTTCCTGTGACACTGACCCAACGGGAAAATGATGATTTACCATGGACATTCTCATTTTGTCATTCTCCCTCAGTTCAATATGTAGGCTACATTAATAGAAAATCAACTTAAATACATAGGCTACAACCTTTAGCCTAATGCATTAAACAATGATGAACCATGATTTCTGAATGCTACAAGCCTACAATAAATGTATGGCTATATGGTAGTTTGTGATTTCAAATGTTTAGGCATCAGGCATATAGGTCTATATCTAAATCTAAATTATCCCAGTATAATAATCATAACTACATAATTGTTAACAGCAGCCTACAATTGAAAAACAATTCATAAATCCATGCATCGATCCTTCATTTTCCCGACACAAAAACCATGTTAAAATTTAGGCTACTGGTTAATGTATTGATTAATAGTAGGCTTTTTATAAAACAATATCAAAAAAGTCCATTTTATTTAATGTGTTTAGAAGGTGTCTGTTTTTTTCTCGACTTAGGTGTCCTATCATTCACGTCAATCATGGCGTGTCATTTTTGGGGGGATAAAGTGGTGAATGAGGGTACATTCTTTCTGGAAGAAGTCACATGGCTGTGTGCATTGCTTTTTGCCGTGGTGGGTTTAGTGTTGTTTTTGGCGGCCTGTTTTAATTTTTAGTTTTAGTCTTTGTGTCAAGCACAAATCTTTTATTAGTTTTAGTCACGTTCATACTCTTACTCGAAAAGTCAAGTTATGTCGCAAAAAGCAAAGCGTAAACCAGCAGTATGGTGTTATTTTTGGGGTTATCCGGCAAGGGAGACAACTTGTCAAACCATTACGACCGTTTAAATGCGTAAATTGTGGGCCTACCAAATCTACTGAACATAACTAATGCATTTAGGCCTACTGATAATTAGCGGTATTTGATGAGCTGTCAGAAAGGTTGAGGTTGAGAATAATGGCCAAAAAATAATTTGGCAACAATTGAAAATTGTATTTGGATGTAGGTTATGTATACATTTAAGACAATATGGAAAATGTTTTTGACATTCTGTTTACGCCTGTTTGAAATTACTTGCAACACATCTTAATTTAGCTCGACTTTTAGCCTGACACAGAGCAGGCGAGTTCAGAAGTATAATTCACCTTGGTTACTTAGCTAGAACAAGAATAAGCCACTTTATTGGAATGAAACTCCCGCTGAAGTAAGCGAGACTTGTTGAAATAAGCCTGGCTTTTCCTTAATCTACATTGATGGAACACCCCCCCGGCCCTTTGACCTGCTTTTATACTGGGACTCATCTTTCTATTTATTATTCCAAATCACTTGCTCGTTGTCTTCTTTATTTGACTTCTATGATTAGATTTCATTTCCCTCTTGGGATTAATAAAGGAAATTGTCTATCTAATGCAATTGTCATCCCAATATTAGTTACATCGTTTTCAATATTCCATCTATGACTTATTCCATGGGCTTTCATGTGTTTCCCATGGCTTCTCCTCAAATATAAAATCACAGACCAAAACTATTGATTCCAGAAAATCTGTATTTTATTTAATTACAGTCAATACAATGTAGCCCAATACTGTGACCTGCTGCCCTACTCACACACCATTTTACACTTGTCATGTCAGTCAACAATAAAGCTAACAAGTTACATTTATGAAAATGGATTGGTTAATAACCGCTCGTAGTAAAATACCATACAGGGCCTGTGTTTGCCCCCTGATGTGACCCAGTCAGACACTCTGCAGGTCAAAGGGGATCCATTTAGTTAGAACACTAGAACACATTCTCAAACATTCACCCACTCTCCTGAGGTTTTAGTCTCAAAACAGCCACAATACTGCATTTGATTCAGTTATGTCCCCATGGTTACAAAAATGCATCATGTTGTGCTGGTATTAAGAAAAATGAGGGGACAACCAAACAGCATTCTTGACCAATACCCACCAGTTGTAGACAGTGCTGACAGATGTTTTGAGGAGAGCATTTTAAAGGCAGGGAATTAAGCAAGACAATAATTCTAATAAATCAAGTAGGGTTATCATTTCCTACCACTTAAAGATACAGTATATGACCAGTAAAAGTGTGTGTGCACGCAAGGCAAAAGGCTTTTCGAGGGGCTGTCACATCAGTTGTGGCCTACTGCCTTTTGGAATATTCCTGACACCACTTTGAGTCATTAGAATATGACAAGCCTTGCATTAGTCTCACACTCCCCCTTCCAATCCTAAACCCAAGACTGTCGCTCCAGATGACTACAGTGGCATTGGTCCAGAACACTTCATCTTTGATACATGAATGAACACTATTTCACCTTCATAGATGAGAGGGGATCAAGGAAGTTGACATAGCCTTCAATTAGTCTGTGAACAAGATCTCTGAAGGACTGTACAGCTGAAGACCCCCACTCACCACTTCAAAACTGAGACCGAGATAAATGCCTGCAAGTGTGTCCTTTGGTATTTACTGCATATTGAGGCCTTTCAGCACAAAAAATAGATTGGATAAGACAAACCTGTAATGTTAGAAACATTTTGGGGAATGTGCATTTTATTTATGATGACAACGAACAACCGTTCGCTCCTGCCAGTTCGTGCTACTTCTAGAAACGGAATATAAAAACCATGGTTCCCATCACTTCATACCACTCACACACATCTGTTTGGCCATCCATCATAGCAATGTCAAAGGCAGTGCATATGCTATCCATACCATGGATAGATGCTGTATCAACTGAGAAACATGAGGTGAGGTGTCTTGTAGCACCTGTGTGGTGTGACCTGAACCGACCTGCTCTGGAGCCTGGGTCTGAAACCCTACATTGGCTCAGGGCTCGCTCGTCCGCTGGTCTGCCGCCGCCGGTAAAGAAAATCACCAAAACAGATGCCTCCGTGCTGGGGACACACTTTTTTGGGGCCTTCCACGGACGGATGTTACAGTTTCCCTACCATCAGCTCTCCTCTACCCCCAAAAGTTTAACTCAGTCTACAAAAAGATTAATGTAGGGTATATGTGACTGTAACAGCTGAAAATAAACAATTCAAGAACTGTTATACACTTCAGAAATGAAAATTGTAGTAACTTCCAGCTATTCGTCATGAGGCTTGAAGTATTTCTCACTTGCATTAAGGAGATGGTTATTTTTCTACTACATTTCCACTCAAACTACATATTAGCAACACAGATACAGTACACTACCGGTTCTAACCCAACCAAATATCTAGGATGACAGATGACAGCTTTCTAATCTGGAGGTCAGCCCATCCTGCTAGGCACCTCATACATGTGTACAGGTAGTACAAGCTATTATGGTATCACCATAGAGCATTAGGGGTACAGAAGGAAGGGAGGAAGGAGCAGGTGATAAAAGGTTAACCCACTACAGTATTGTCCTTTTGGAAAGTGTATGGCTCAGGATTTTCAAGTCTGCACACGTACCCTTGGACATCCATTAACAACCGTTAGTAACCGTTCTCAAGTCCGCCAGACCTCACATCTTGTGCTCAGCAGCCATTCAACACAAATTAGTCAATATAAAACCAGGTTATATTAATGGTCCACTTTTAACACGGTTGTCTGCCCTGTAGTTTTAACTAAACTAGCCTACTCACGCTATATATATGCATAGCTTGTTCTGTTTTGCCAAAGCACATTGTTGCTCTTAAATATTCCAAATAAGTTTATGCTGCATTTTATACTCAACTTTATGATCAATTGCAAAAGTTCAAAATTGGCTTATATCAAAGCCAGACACTATTTCATTTTCGAAATAGAAATACGTGCCACTTCATAACCAACGTCCTCATAATCAAAACGTAAAAAAAAAAAATGCACACCTACGTTTCTCTCAAAAGGAACAACTCACCCGTTCATCTTAGAGCTTTCATAATTGTGTAAGAATAAAGCTATGAAAGTGATCTACAAAAGGGCTTGAGATATGTCCAGCCACAACCGACACGGAAGGGTAAGGTAGAGCAAGAGAGTGAGAAGAGGAAAAGTTACAAGCACTGGGAATGGACGGACTTCTCATCCAAGCAATTACGGAACGGCCCATTTTTCATTGCCTCTTACGACTTCTTTTCTCTTTCCTTCTCCTTCCCGTTTCCCTGCTGGACAGTGATTGGACGATGGATAGATCACATGAGGTACCATGCAGCCAATCCGGCCAGGGCAGCGACCCAGGCAGCGAACAGGACTTGACCGGTAGGGTGTCGGAGCACGGCCATGGCCAGCTGACAGGCAAAGGCTGACCCACCGCTGGCCGCTGAAATAGGGAGAGAAAGACAACTAGTATTCTATGTGCATGGATTCCTTCTACTTGTAGAGGGACAAATATAATGTACATTTACATCTCTACCGACTTCAAACACAGGTCTAATGTACTGTGGCACAGGCGGTACCATGAAATGACCAAATCCTTCTTTACACTGGCTGAGAAGCTGTTCTCTCTACCTACCCGTCTTGGCTGCATAATATGGGCACTTGTTGATGTCTCCATCCGTGGCTCCGTGGACAGGCATGCCTGCATCCAGCACCTCCTCCTGGATGGTCTTCCCGATCTCTTCCAGCTCGTCAAACACCTGAAGACACACACACGCGCGAGACCAAAACAAGCACGTCACCACTCATCCAAACACATCTCACAGAACCCCTGCTGCAGCAATCTCAGCTCTCTACCAGTTTGGAAAAACTGAGAAAAAGCTGAGGCAATTACTGCTACCGAGTAGGCAATATGAGTAAAACTTGTGACCCGTTTAATCATAATATGTTAATTTGATAAAAACACACTGTGGGTTGGTAGACTGTAATAAAAGAGACGTTTAAAATGTGGCCTAACCTGATTAACTGAATAAATTTATTGTGTTATAACTTAAAATTCTATTACAACCCTTCAGTTATATCTTTCTATTCTCGTCTGTATCTGTTCCCGAGGGTTACGGTGATAAGCTTGGTCCAGCCATCTGTAGTTCTTAAATCTCACCGGGCTCCCAGCTTTACTCTAGGGGACAGAGATGGAGGCTAGCTATTTAGCTGGGGAGATTAATTAAATGAGAGGGTTTAGAGAGCTGTACATCTTCCTTTGTGAAACCGATGTGAATGGGCTAATGCTCTTAACCACAAACCCATAGAAAATGTACAGAAAGCCCACAGGTGCGCTTGCGATCACCATGTAGAGATGAACTTCCCCCCACATGTTTAGAAGGCCCGGGTGTTAGCATGGACCTGATGCCACGGATATGTATAAACAAACTTGGGTCACAATGTGAACTGATCATCGCAATTGCATTCAATTTGTGATGTCATGCAATACTTTCAATATCAAACACATTGACAGATATTTGGAACTGGAAAAACTCCCTTCACAAGTGAACTAAAAAATAAAAAAAATCCTCACCTCCATGTTGAACTGGAAGGCCAGGTTGGCCTCGACCACCAGCCTATCCTTGGTATCCCTGTCCAGCTCCAGCTCGTTCATCCGGCTGCGGTACAGCTGCTTGAAGGCTTTGGCGCTGTGGATGGCGTCGAACGTGTAGAAGTCAAGGCCCTCCCCGGTGGGCGGCAGCTTCATGGCCCGTTGGGCCACCTTCTTCAGCACCTGGCCCCCGGACAGGTCCCCCATGTAGCGGGTGTAGGCGTGGGCCACCAGCAGGACCGGGTCCTCGCGGCCCACCTGGTGGATGCGGTCCACGTAGTGCTGGGTGGCCAGGGAGCAGCTGACCTGGTCCTGCCAGTCGGCTCCGTAGAAGTACTCCAGGTCCCTCGCCAGGGCCTCGCGGCGGTGCAGCTCGCTGGGAAAGTAGAGCGGGGCAAAGTGGGGGTGGTCCTTGTTCCTCTCTATCTCCTCCTCCATGGCGGAGTAGGTGAAGTAGAGAGCCACTGCACCCAGCTGGGGGAACAAGAGTTGGCACAGTATGCAATGGTTCACATTCTGTTTTCATTTAAAAAAGAAAAAACGAGTTGTAATACACATCTGTACTCATGACAGCATAAAGAATCAAGGGTTCTTCATTGAACAATCATTGACAATTTTATAGGGCTAGGTATAGTGGTTAAAGCATCTGATTGCAGATCAACAGGTCAAAAGTTTAAATCCCCCTTCTGTATGTCATTTTTTAGATAAAAAGCGTCCGCTATATAAATACATTTCATTATTACACTACATCAATGTGATTGTAAATACATTCTGTGTTGTTCCGTGTTTTGTCGGGCAGGAACTGAGACGAGAGGTACTGATTCTTTAAATGGAGGCTTTGTTCCTCCCTTTCTCCGGGCTGACCTTGAAGAGCTCTTTGCGGATCCGTCCCCTGAGAAAGTCTTTGACAAACTGGGTGCTCTCAGCCTTCTCGTGCACCTCCTTGGTCCCTACTGCCAGCAGCTCCGACAGGTCCTCAGGGCTGTGAGAAGAAACACACACACTGATACCACACAGATAACCAGGGGTATACTGTATGTACCCTGTCGTGTCACCACCTTCTATACAGAAATACAGTTCCGTTAATTGAATTGGAAGATACGTCACATTACCAAGAGAAAAGAGAGAGAGAGGGGGGGGGGGGAGAGAGAAGGGGGGGGTGAGAGAGAGAGACAGAGAGAGAGGGAGAGGGGGGGAGAGAGAGAGGGGGGTGAGAGAGAGGGGGGGGAGAGAGAGGGGGGGAAGAGAGAGAGAGAGAGAGAGAGAGAGGGGGGGGAGAGGGGGAGAGGGGGAGAGAGAGAGGGGTGAGAGAGAGAGAGAGAGGGGGGGGAGACAGAGAGGGGGGGAGAGAGAGAGAGGGGTGAGAGAGAGAGGGGGGGGAGAGAGAGAGGGGGGTGAGAGAGAGAGGGGGGGAAGAGAGAGAGAGAGAGAGAGAGGGGGGGGAAGAGAGAGAGGGTGAGAGAGGGGTGAGAGAGAGAGACAGAGAGAGAGAGAGAGAGAGAGAGAGAGAGAGAGAGGGGGGGAGAGAGAGAGAGAGAGAGAGAGAGAGAGAGAGAGAGAGAGAGAGAGAGAGAGAGAGGGAGAGGGAGGGAGAGAGGGGGGGTGAGAGAGAGAGGGGGGGAAGAGAGAGGGGGGGGGGGGAGAGAGAGAGGGGGGGGGGGGGGGAGAGGGTGAGAGAGAGAGGGGTGAGAGAGAGAGAGGAGAGAGAGAGGGAGAGAGAGAGAGAGAGAGAGAGGGGGGGGGGGTTAGAGAGAAAACCCATCGTTGTCACACACACAGGCTCACGCACACATTTAAAAAATAGTCAGACCTCGAGAGTACGGCTCGTTTCCAGAGCTCGCGCAGTTTCAGAGACGAGGCCTCTGGTGGATACAGGGATGGAAGGATCTTACACGGATGTACTGGGCTGATTACCTGAGAGTGGCGTCTGGTTCCTTCTCAGCATACACCATCCCTGCTCCATTGGACACAGTCACTTTCTTCTCCATCGTCATCTATGACGTTACTCGTTCCACTCGTCTGTGTCGCCCTGCGCCTCAATCTGCCCAAAGTATTTTGGTATGGTAACATTGGACATTGTAGAGGACTGCCATGCAAGGCTAATATATATTATTGTGCAGGTCTCTTGATTATGTGGTGGACTTTATACTACACAATAAGGAAAGAATGCCCAAAATAAGTAAGAAAAACTCATTATCCCCCCAACAAAAGACCATTTGAAATGTACTAGATACATTGCTTTTAATTTTGACAACCAACTAAATACCACACTAAAATACAAACGGCACTTTAACATCAACACGTATGAGAGTAGCAATACAGCCTACCTGAATCCTCAACCCTGTATCAAAACGTGACAGATTGTTGCCGTATTGACCTTGTTCAGCGGTTGGTGGTCAGTGGTAGTGTCCCCTGCCAGTTAGTTAATCTGTGATCTTCTTCAGCCTGCTAGAGAGGAGGTGCATGCATGACTTTCAGCCATTGATAAACTAACCTCAACAGACCTCTGGTGAAAAACTGGCACAGCCTAGCAAGGCCTCCAATAATGAAAGAGAGATCAACAATGGCCTGGAACTAGGAACATGGATTCACAAAAGGAGCTTACACACACACACACACACATGATGTAGTCAGTACACGACCACACAGAGGATAACAGTTTTTCTGGTCGTTACTGAAGTTAGCTTAGCACCTGTCTAACAGAATGTCATTCATGACACTTATTCAGTTGTTTTTATAGCTCTGACGGTACTTTACAGTTTATCAACCAGTTAGTAATGACTTGTAACACTGTACACATTCCCCACAAGCATTGCCGTAAATAACTTATCAGTTACTTAATGTACATTTACGATATATTTCTACGTTAACTTGGATTCATAAAAACGTAAACTAAAGAAGCTATCTGCAGGCAAACGACAGTCCGAGCCGTTAAATAATCTCCCAAATAATGACCAAAGCATCACCATCAGCAGCAGTTTGCAAGCTACTGTCAGCAGCTTGGCTAACATGATGCGTTAGCTTGATAGTGCTAGCACCACCACTAGGTTTAAATGCTGCTATCTTAGCCAACCTGCGGATGTGGCAGGCTGATTTCAATTAGTTTTAAGAATGGTAGTCCTTTGGTGCCGAGAACTGTACATCACTGAATTTACAGTCCAAGGTACAAAGACTAACAAAGCCTAGCGTACCTCTCCACGATTCTGTCCACTGTTGTTTACTGTCAAAACAGGAAGTGCTGAGTGGCCAAGTTACAATCACGTGTCCGTCACAAAGTATAGCCTGTTTCTGGTTGAAGAAAAGCAACGTGTAGCCTACCGTTAAAGGTTAAAATAATACCAGGCAAGGCTGGCAAGCACAATCCTCCCTGGATATTTTTTTCTGAAGTTCAGTTTCAAAATTGAGAGTGTACAGCCAACAAGCACCTGTTAGCTTGCAGTCCCATTGCCTACAAAACCTTTTAGGAAACAGTTGACTTACACCCAAGCTGTGTCTACTACCGCGCACTTGTGCACTTTGAGCACTGACTTTCAGTGCTTACGGCGCTTCACTCACAAAAACAGAATAATTCAGTGCACTGAAAGTACCCGGATGGCGCACTGCAAACGGTCCAAAAAAACAGTGTACAACCAGAGCCTGTTTAAGGAGAGCCTGCCCACTCCCTATTAAGCCCCATTGTACCGAATTTTGTTGCAGTTCCACCCGAGTTCCACCGGGAGTGATCGCGGTCGAGTGCAAAATGAATGGGAGTCTATGGAGCTAAACGGCTAAATTTGTCTCTTTCGCCTGATTGTCGTTGATAAATCTCAGAGCTAACACACGACGTAACGGCAACGTTGTATGTTCGTACTTTTTGGTCGGTTCCTGACTTACCAGCTAGAGACGTTGTGGTTACGTCATTTGACGGTAATTTCATTACCAGGAGTTTTAAACCAGATCTTACCAATCCATGACGTTGTGGTTACGTCTCCCAATGGTAACTTTGTGACCAATTATCCGTTGGTCACAAGTCACCAGCTGGCAACTATAGCTAATACAGTTACGTTGCCCATACGTAACTAGGACGTAATTTGATGACCAAACCTTTGTCACCAACATTACACACAAATAAGAATTGCAATTCCTCTGAGATATTTTGTGTGGAGAATGAAGATTAATAAAATGATCAATGTTTAAAACAGTTGTATGATTTTAATAAGTAGGCCTAGCTATATACAAGCACATTATAGCTTAAATGAATAATAGCCTGCATTATTACCTTTAAATAACTGTGGAATAGCCTACCATCTAAAACATTGGTGGCATCAAGGGTAAGAGAACATAACCATATTACCTATCAAGTCACAGATTAAAAACTGTCATCAGTTTCATTGTTTTACTATGGCGCATTATGGTATTATTATTCTGAGAATTACATTTATTGAGTATGATTAGTCTATTTATATTCTGACAGTAACTTCAAGCTGGAAGCTCAATTATCAATATGTCTGAGTCCTTGTGTGTCAATAAACCTGGAGGAACATTATAGTAATGATGAAGCAGTATTTTTGTTCATACCAAACCCAACTACACTATGTTCGGCTACAATCAATATTCTGGATACAATCAGTGGACTGGCAAAAGTAAATCTATTAAAGGTTGTGGAGGCACTGCTGACAGCTGATGAGGGAAAGGCGAAGATGGCAGACGTGGAACTGTCGAGGCTGTGGCGTGGTTGGACAACAGAGGAGCGGTAGGCAGTCTGGTGTGACGTTCCTGAGGCAGAGGGAAAAATGACTGGCATAGGTGATCATTGACAGACACGCACATGCCACAGATGGTTTGAGTCAGAAAACATAATTTTGTATTGCAAACCAAAACTTTCAATGTAGAATAAGATACAAATGTATACTTTTTGAAAGTGGTAAATGGCCTCACGAGGTGAGTGTTCTTGGAGTTAAATTTCAGGAGATGCAGCTTTTCCTTCGTGATCCTATTGCCATATGATGGGAAGTAATGTTATAATATATATCTCTTGGGTAATTTTATAATATAAATGTCTTAGTTAAGACAACTACTGAAGTGTAACACATTTCATTACCAATGTTTCACCTTTCTTGCACTGATGTTTAAGGGACCAGGAGACGTTTTCAGAAATGTGGACACCGGGGAAATTGAAACTGGAGACAAAGATATGTTCTATGAGGGTAATATTCGTTTTACAGTAGTATCAAGTAGATCAACATCTATATATTAAATATGATTGGTCACAAAGTTACTTTGACAGAATGCATGTCAGTTACATCAACAGTCCATGAGTGAAAAACATACTTGTACAAGTTTGTAACATGTTCCCAGTACTACTAACACAGTACTGGATTATACAACACGTATGGGACAAAAGTCTGTATATTGGTTACAGAAACGCAATACACCAAGCTGTCTGAATAGAGCCAGAGCTTGCGGGTCGGCACCTGCCTATGGTCGGAACGTCTCGTGGATAGTTCAACAACATTCAAATTCTGCTAACGTTATTCTTCGCAGTTGTTGGTGGATTACAGAGAAACAAGACGTACAGTATTGACCTAGAGATAAAAGTTGGAGTTTAGCTAGTATTTATATAAGTTTTATTACAGTCGTTATTTAATCTTTTATATAGAGTAGCAAAGCCTAATCGTTTTAGTTGTTCTTAGCGTTAGATAGTGTATAGATTAGCTTTTTGTATTTTTTAGTGTAAGAATAGTTTAATATTATATGTAGTTTAATCCTTCGTTTTCGATTAGTGTTTTTAGTGTAATTTATTGTAGATATTTTGCTGTATATTGTAGTTAAATTAGTTTTAGGGTTAGATATAGAGCTAGCTAGAGCTAGGTTTGTACGGTACTGTACGGTACAGTAGCTGACCAAGACCAACAATCAGGTGAGACTACACTGGTGTACTAGTATGTAGCGTTAGTTGTGCATGTAGCTAAATGTAAAGTATTTAATCGTTGATGGGGATGTGAAAGATTTAGTTATTAATCAGATTTTTCTTACTATAACCATTTGGTAAGGTCAGGTTCCCTATGCTAATCTGACAGTTATAACCTCGGAGCTAACGGCTAAACGCAATTGCACGAGCGAATGAACAAGCTAGAGCTAGCGAGCTGGGTGTCAACGTTAGAGCTAACGTACTGATCAGCCTTACGTTACTCGCGGTAACCTTCAAATACGCGACATCATGATACCTGATAAACGAATATTTATGTGACAATTGCACCATTAATCTACACCAAGCATATCCTTCTGTATGAAACTTACCTCTCCCTAGTGTTGTGGATGATTCCCCTCGTTCAAGTGCATTCTTCAACTAGGTTTGACGCCAAGTGGCCGGAACTTCCTAGGTTTGACGCCAAGTGGCCGGAACATCTTTAAAGGGGCAATTGACTGGGTTTTTTGGGTATTTCACACTGTTCCTTAAGGTCTCCGAATAGGGTATGTAACATTGGTTGGGTTGAAAATAGCCCGGGTGCTGTTCTATGCCCTCTTACAGATCGTCTGAAATGTTCCCGGGAAAAAACACTAGCTTTTCTCCTTTTATGGTATGCTCATTAATATTTAGATAAGCTGCGCGCTGATTGGTTGGTTATCAACGAGTGAAGCTGGGAGCAAAAACGCAACGGCCAACAGCAGCACTCGCTGAAACACTGAAGTTGGAGACTTGAATTAAAAACGCGCAAATAAATCTATTGTGTCTACACAACACTGTTTTCAACAGATTGACTATATAACATTTGAAATGATAACATTACTTGTTTCCACTTCTGTTGTTGAAGCAAACTGGATTGACTTAGGTGGGTAGAACATTAGGCTACAGCTTAGCAACCAAACGTTGTTGTAATCGTGATTCTACTCGGCTTCAGTTAGCTAGCTAGGCTAGCTCTAGATATCTTGCTGTAAAATAACATGACAAAGATCTGGACAAACATGCATCGTGAATTGTAGATTTTCATTACACAGGTTATTTATTTGAATGAAACACAGTCAGGAACATGAATCAACGTTAGCCCCATTGCCAATAAACTAGGCTAAATTATCACACATTCTATGCTCTTGCGTTAACTAGCAAGCTAAACTTGTTTACATGCCTACAGTCTAGGTGTTACTAGTAACAGTTACTAGCAATGCTAATGTATCCTGTATCTAAAACCTGCCTTTCTCCAGTTCTTTCAAATAGATTATCTAGACAGGCGTTAGCAATAAGCCAGACTGCAGTTCGTTTTCTGGCTATTTTTCGGAAGCTTCCCTTCTATTGCCGACTACAGCTAGTCTAGCTAGAGTCATTTGATGTGTGTAGAAACGTATTTAGCATTCTACCTGGTATGCTATATACAGGAAACTTTAGCATTGCTAATAACTGTTAGCACAACATCTTACTGTCCTTATAGCTTGCGGTTGCAATGAGCATATGGTTGGAACAGCACCTCTTTCCAGGTTCAGCTTCCTAGCATATCCTGCTTGAAATTGTCCAAGGTTGTCAAAACTGTCTTGGGTGAAATGTTCAGAGCAAATGAATGATTGAGTGTCGAACTTCGCCTGGATCTTCTCATAGACAACAGCAGCCATGCCTGTTGAATGTTTGGCTCCTTGGGAAGACTGTAAGTGTTAGCCTTCCCTGTACAGCCTGGAACACAGCATTTACGACCGTGGTCCATAATCAATATCCTTGTTATAATTCAAAACGTTCTTCTTTGTAATTCCTTATAAGTAGCCTACACAGAGCAGCGCGCAGCTAAACTAGTATCGGAGATAGACGCTACCTCTGGCTGGTCTGGATGTAAATTCTGGGGCGTGACAAAGATACAGACCAGAGCCAATAAGAGGGCGATCACCGGTCCTACGTAGGACCGGTGGCTTTGTTGAAAAGCTAGCGTTTTACAGCCACATTTTTTCTTTTTGAGATTTGAATAGGAAAGAGGTGTCAATAGACTTTGATATTCAGGTATGTTCAGTTTACCCTCCGAACTGTCGTTTTTCAACAATGACAAGGTAAAATCGGTTTTGCAGTCAATTGCCCCTTTAAAGAGTGTCGTAAATAATTGTAAATGATTTACAATTTATTGTAAATTATTTACTGCATTTTTAATAAATTATTTGTGTCTGCCAACACATACAGTTTCCCAACTGTACTGTTGCCAAGCAACAATTACATTTCCCTGAACAAGCTTGCTTGCTACTTTAGGTCTCATGACACTGCAAGCCAGCTATTTTGTTTCATGTACATTTATGTTTCCATTTATTGCGCAACCAGTGAAATAAGGTAATCTTTGCTGCCCAAAGTGTGATACAATCTAAAACACAACAATTGTTGTTAAATAGTAAATAGTCTACAAATTTGCAATGTGGCCTGTCCTATGTGCTGTCCACCTCAAGCCCATCACTGTTTTCCCAATCACACTGACGTGCGGAAACAAGCGGCCAACTGACCTGCATTTTTTAGATGACATGGTGGCAGACCTCAATGATCTACAATCTAGTGGCCTGCAACACAGAGAGAAAACATTTAAAGTTAATGTTTTTTGCATTGTGTGCGATGCTTCAGCAAAAGCCTTGGTCCGTAACACAAAGCTGTGCTCAGGTTATTACGGCTGTGATAAATGCACTCAGAAAGGACAGTGGTTTAACAGAGTTACATATCAGGAAACAGAAGAACTCACCCTGCGAACAGACGAAGCATTCAGACATCAAACCCAAGTAGAGCACCATCATGGCAACACTCCCCTGCTCAACTTGCCTATCGACATGGTAAAAGCCTTCCCCATTGACTACATGCATCAGGCATGCTTGGGTGTCATGAAAAAGCTTCTCCTCATCTGGAGCAGAGGAGAGAAAGGTTGTAGAATGTCTGTGACACAAATACAGGAGGTGAGCAGCAGGCTTCTTCACCTTAAACCTGAAATTCCCCTGAAATCTTCTCCCGCAAACCACGAGGTCTTGAAGAGCTGGAAAGGTGGAAAGCCACGGAATTCCGGCAGTTTATGCTGTACACTGGTAAGGTGGTGCTGAGGGGAATCCTGAGGGATGACCTGTACCTCCACTTCTTGTCCTTCAGTGTGGCGATGTGCATTTTAGTGAGCTCTACGACTCTCAAGCAGTATTCACAATACGCTCAACAACTACTGCAGTACTTTGTTGTGAGAGGACGGGAGCTTTATGGCAAGATGTTTCTTGTGTACAATACGCACACAATGCTCCACATAACTGCAGATGCCGTTTTGTTCGATGGGTTGGACAACTGCAGTGCCTTTAAATTTGAAAGTTTCTTGCACACCATGAAGAGGATGGTGAGGAATGGAAGATGCCCCCTTTACCAGGTGGTGAAGAGGATCGAGGAGAGAAAAGAAGAACCCCTGCAAGTGCAAAAACAGAAAATTACAAATAGCCCAAAGGACAGAGCGTTCGTGCTGGATAGTGAGGAAGGCTGCGATGTCATTGATGAGACAGAAAAAAATGGGTGCCACCTGTGCCGTGTATATAGTAATCCGCAACCACTGTTTTTGGAGCCTTGTAACTCATCCATCATTGGAGTGTTTCAATACAAGAACACAACCACAACAATGAGATGGATTCCCTGCGAAACAATAAAGAGTATCGCCATGAAGAAACAAATGGGGGATAAAAAGATCTTCATGAAAATCTTACACAAACTATGAGTATGTATAAATGTTGTGAAAGTATACTCGCATAGTATATTATTTACTATGGAAAGGGTAATGTTTAAAGTAACTGTTTGTCTTACTATTTTCAACAGAATGTACTACATTGTAGAATTCCTTGAGGAAAACCTGGTGGGAATAGTGGCCCAGTGTTGGACCTATGAAGAAAATGAGGTAAATGTCATATTCTAACAACCCTTGTTAACTATTTATACCGTGGCGTTGTTGAATACTCGATTCTGATTGGTTGCTAAACTTTTCAAGGGCATACATTACTTCTTGATAATTGTTGACAAGGAGATCTTGGATAATTAATTGTAAAATGTATGCACGTAACATTTTATATTTATATTATACAGTAATTACAATGGTGTTTTATGCATTTCAGCAACAATACAGCTACTGGCCACCATCCAACCCGACCAAAAGGGCAAAAAAACAGGAGATCCCGGATGAGGAGCTGTGGATCAGCAGAAGAGTCCGGATCTTTGCGGCAACTGGTCAGTTGAAATCGACATAAGCTTTGTACAAAAATGTATTCATTGTTTAACTCTAACTGTAGCTATTTGATTTTACTTAACTGTTACTATTTGATACTTAAGGTGATTTTGAGAGAGCACTCAGATGGAGCAAGACAGCTGAGGACAAGTCTGCCGTCGAAACGGAGGAGGACCAACCGAGAAAAAAGAAAAGACCTAACAAATTTGGAGACAGCAGTGAAGGTAAGAACTTAACAAAAACATATTTGGTGTGGTACTCATTTGTCTGCTGCTGAAACAAAACAGAAAAAAGGATTTAGAGTGAGATCATGGAAAACAAAGACTGTGTGTTATGTGAGCTATTTAGATGAGGGTTCATCATGGGAAGTTGAGCCGATGAAAAAGACAAAACGTCGAGGTAGGTATACAATGTATACTCATTCAATAGAGTACTAGACCATTGAAATATGGCTAAATGCAATAACTTAATAATGTGCATGCTCTTAAGATGGACCATTTCCACGAACCAAAGCAACTACAGACTCTTTAAAAAAGAAGATAGATATAGGTAAAGTCCTCACTTTTTGTCTTTTCTGTCTTTGTTTATTATTTGTTGTCTATAAAAAAGTTATTATTTACTAGCCATTATGATAGTCCATCAGTTTAATAGAAAACTGCATATCTTTAAACTTTACATTGTGACAAACTTTCAAATCTGATTCCAGCTAAACTTCCAACCCCTCCCCGGCCAAAGAAAGCAAAAAGTACGGCAAAAAACAACCAAGTCACTCAAGATACACAGTATTTGACAGAAATATTTCACAGTAATCAATTACAAATCTACAACATAGAAAATACTGTTAATTCGATAATTCTACACATTCTCAAATGTATTCCCATCTATGTCCACAGTCTCAGATCCATTCCCAAACCCTCCACCTCCGACCCTGGCAACAGATGGAACTGATGGTAAATAATCTAAATTAATAATGTCACTACCATTGCAAAATCATTTTCATGTATTTTGTATCTGTATTTTGCTTGCAGATGAACTACCAGAATCCCAGCACTCCATGACTCTGACCCAGCATTTTGTCGAAGGTAAACTGACCATTTTACATTAATTGATTTTTGAACATTTCCTAAGAAAACACACTTTCATATAATCACGATATTGCTATGTTGCCAAATTAGACAAGAGACCCTCTTGGCCAGCGACAGCTTGGGAGCCAAGAAAACTCCAAGGTATGCCTTTTTAAACATCATATTTAAACTTAATCTACCATATAGCCTAAAGTAGCCTAATAATCGCCAGCATGTTTGCAGACACTGTGACCGCGGTGGTAATGGAAGGTGATTCATAATTACAGATACACTACAAGTTCTCCTTCGAAAGGTGGAGACAATTGAAGCAAGCCAGAGGGAGATACTTCTTCTGTTGCGCAGAAGCCAGGGAAGACAAAGTGAGGAGCCAGCACTCAACTTTGTTGCGGCACAATGCGTAAAAGACCTTCAGGATCTTGAGGAGCGCCTCAAGATGAACGAGTTCAGAAAGAGAGTGGTAGGTCGCTAGTATAATGCTTAATTCAAGTTGAACTGTCCTGTAATTTATAACCTACCTAATTTGGTATATTAACTGCCAACATAAATTAAACAGTTTAAAATAAGAATGATGTACTGTTGAAATTGCCAGTTGAATGTGGTTACCTTCAAGGCCTGGTTATTTTCAACAGATTCACCATCTCAGCCTCACTGGTGGGGCCACTCCTGGAGAGTGCGTCAGGAGAGTGATGCGGTCGGTGGCAACAAATGCTGTCTGGAGCTGCTACAGCTTCAAGGGGAAAAGGGAGAAGTTGCCTTTCATTGGCACAACTGTGTGCACAACAATTAAACGTTGAGTCTGAGCACTTCTTTCTGTGAAAGAATCACATAAAATGTCTTAAAATGTTGATGATCTCACTTAACACTGAATATATATGTTTGTGTTGTCTGTCCAATTGCAGAAGCAGTTATGAAATGGAAGACAGGGCTGGGAGAGGAGGTGGTTGAGATCCTGATAGGAGAGACTTTGAAACATGCTCCAGCACAGACCATTAAGGTAACAAATAGCAATGGGCAGTTATATTGTATCATGTTTAAAATGACAGATTCAAAGCTAGACAGGTAAAATAGGGTGGACTTGACACTCACCTTTTTTGTTTGTGTATTGTTTCGTTGATAGGCGCAACTGGTCTCTTCAGTTGGAGGAGTATAGCTGCTGGAACCACGGCCTTCTTTTCGACATGTTTTCTTTTTAAATAAAGTTCTTGCATGTAACTTGGTCCAGTAAGTCCCTGTCTAATTTACAATTACAACATAGGATAACGTTGTGTGTTGGTATGGCTGGGAGCTCGAAATAATTAATGACTCTCTGTAACACAGTTAGTTGTAATCCCAACTAACTTCTAGGCCGACTGCTACAGCAACACTACATTCATAATTTATGTGTATCTGCCATGCAAAATATCGGCTTTGCTTAAAAACGGCTATGGGCTATCTGCCGGAATAGTTTTGGGCAAATGAAGACAGCTAGCAGCTAATGCAAGTCCGCCCTAGAATAGGCTGCGGTTTTCAATTACCTGTTGATGACCAACTGACAACTATGAAGACATTACGTTGTCACGACGTTGTCACGACCATCTGACAACGTAACCAAATTACGTTGTCGTTACGAATCCACGACTTTCACGTAATGTAATTACGTTGTGGCGACGAAAGTTTGGTCATCAAATTACGTCCTAGTTACGTAAGGGCGACTTAACTGTGTTAGCTGGGTTGATTATAGTTTTTGCATGTTCAACATGGATTACATGTCAAAAGTTGAATGAACGAGTACTTAAGTCCTTTCAGTTTCTTACGGGGTAAGTCGTTGTTGCCCATAACACACTAGCATTCTGCTAACGAATGTTGATTGGTTAGTGAAGGACTGACTACGACCAGAGATCCTGCTTGATGGCATCCAAAGCAGAACCAGAATGTCAGAGCATTAGCAACATTAGCAACAACATTAGCAAGCCAAAACTCTTTCTAGTATTTGTATTGACAGGGAGAGCCTAACCTGTCAGCTGTGTTGTCGATGCCTCGAGAGTAAAGTGGAAGTAACCAGAGCTTGCTGTCAAGCAGTAGCTCTGGTCGTGCGATGTGAATGACGTCAATGCCATTTTCAAAGGCTTTTTAGAACAGAAAGGCGACTAAAAAAAATCTAACACCCAGTGGTGTGTGTGTTTTTGCCTCCCCTTTCGATTTCAGAATTCAAATTACTAGACAAAAAATTATATCCTGAGAAAAGTGGATTTTGAGGGGTATAGCTCCATAGACCTCCATTCATTCTGCACTCGACCGTCAGCGCCCTCATATGGAACTTGAGTGGAACTGCAACCAGTTCAGAACCCGGAAGTTTCCTGTGAGTGGGAGTTCTCTCTTTATTAGACATTCTCTGCTTCTACCATGGTCTGGGTGAATACTCGATTCTGATTGGCTGCAGGAGTGTCCATTATCGGGTGATAACGGACACCTACTGCGTCATTGCAGCAAAACTGTCTTTTCACCGTTCTAAATTATTCCAATTATTCCCATACAAGACATACAGAACATCGTACGTATCTCTGATGTCATGTCACTTCTTGTATAATGGTTATAATAACTTTCAGCTAATTGGTAGGGTTACTTATATTGGTATTATATTTAGGGTTAGTATAGCGTACTATTTATTGTTATCTGTAATTTTAGAAGTTTTAGTGTTAGGGTTAGTATAGTCGTTTATTTATTGCTATCTGTATATTCAGGAAGTTCACTTATCTAAGCTCAGCATAGATGTAAATTTGTTCTGTGTACTTATATGTTATGTTATGTCAGGTGCTTGCGTTGTCTTGTCTTAAGAATTTCAGTGCCCAGTCTAACCTTGTGTTGTTCTGTGCATCTGACAAATAAAAGACTTGAACTGGTACTTTGCACCCACTTGTGGGCGTGACCCTCAGTGTCGGGGCTCTGACACATCTGTCTCTCAATTTACAAGAAGTCTCATCTAGTGCAGATAATCACATGAAGGCTGTAATGATTCTCTTGTTGCTAAGTAAAAATGCTTAATAGAATGAAATGTTACAAAGTGAAGTAAAACCTATTTGACAGTCTTTACCATTACTGGATTGTGTAATACAAATGACTGTATAATTAAGAACATATTAAATACATGAATAGGTACATAATCTGTATTCATGTATTATATATTATTTATTGCTTGATTGTCTTTCATATTGTACATTCGAATGACTGTGTCTGACGCCTTCAGGTGTAAATACCAATATTATTAAAAAAATGAAAGCATGTTTGGCAGCACGGTGGCTCAGTGGTTAGCACTGTCGCCTCATAGCAATAAGGTCTGTGGTTCAAACCCCGGTCGCTTCCAGGTTCTTTCTATGTGGAGTTTTCATGATCTGCCCTTGACTGCGTGGGTTTCCTCCGGGTACTCCGGTTTTCCCCACCATCATAGAGACATGCATCGGATGAATGTTGGTAACAAATGTTGGTGGTGGTCGGAGGGGCCGTAGGCGTGGATTGGTAGCGACGCTTCCGCACCACCACCGGTTTGACTGTGTCTGAAAGAATGCTGGACTCTGTAAAGTGACTGAGTACCTTGAAAAGCGGTATATAAATCAAATGTATTATTAATATTATGTTGAGTGGGGCTCAAAAATCATGAAGTTTTAAGAGAATTTGTATAGTCAACATATTGAAGAATATATTTAGAAATGCACCAAAAATTCATGGTTAAAGAACACAAGGTTTATGATATTGATATACAAGGGGAAATTTACTGGAGATAGTGCTGGATGTAAAATATTTTTGTTAAAATCTGGACACTGGCCTGGATCACTTGGAAGATTTCAAATGTCAAACCGATGCATGATCTTATTCCTTATAAACATGACTTTTTATGCATGTTTAATGAATCTAAATGCTGACAATATTGTTGATGGTATTTGTAACAATGCTTGTGACATTTAATAGATAAACTGAGGTGGTAAGGTCATGAAAGTGAAACAGAAAGCAGATTAACTGTAGTGTTTTGGAATTCCCCAGACATTCTGACAGCAACATAAACTTAACCGTATAGCAGCATAAGCCTTGGGTTATTTGTGATTTACTACACCCTCTTGTGATTTACATTGTTATTTGAACACAAAGGAAGACGCACAATGACCATAGAAGATTAAACTCAAGGAAGCACTCATTGGCACGGACAGTCAGACCACACCGGACGATTAAGGACATTTACACTACATTTAGTCATTTAGCAGACGCTCTTATCCAGAGCGACTTACAGTAAGCAGAGGGACTTATTTGTTGAATTGTGTTAACATGAACAACAGTTCATTGACCCATGATCTGAGCGCAATTCCAGAACATGTTATCTTCCATCTATTTCTTGATAAACGGTCAGTCTCCTTTCTCTTTTGGTTTCAAAATCCAATGTTCTCCTTGGTTGCTGTTTTTATAACACTGTTTTTATAACCCTTGTGTGGGTGGTGGTGAGGTACAAAGCAGAAATGCAGCTGTTATCTACAGTCTTTGATTTGCTGTTATCATGTTTTGCCACCTCACACAGTAGGCCTAAATGTACTTTCTGTTTTACCTTCAATACTTTAGTGCCTCAGTTTATCTAATAAAATAACCAGGCTTTTTTCAGATAAAAATAAATAAAAAATATTCATTGAAAAAAATAAGCGGTTAGGGAATCGGGCTAGGAATCAGAGGGTTGTACACGTGTGTGTTCTTGTGTTTGTGTGTGTAAAAGAATTTCAGAATCAGAATTTGGTTTATTCGCCATGTATGTCAGAATTAGAATCAGAATTAGAATCAGCTGCCTACCTAGGCAGCCATTTTCGGCGCCAACTTGTATGTCATACAAACACAGAATTTACTGTGGTAGGGAGGTGCAAAACACAGCGACAGGTCAGACATGAAGACTAATCCAACAACCAGAGACAATTATGGAAGTCAGAAAAGTATAAAATACTCTGAATCAGACGAGTCAAACCTCAGTCAGGTGACGTAAATGGTTCCGTCTGTGTGTTTTTAGCTGACGGTGCCGACCACGCTGACAGAGAGCGCTGCAGCAGAGCTCACCTGGATGCCATCACATCAGATGACGCAGGAAACGTGTACGCCTTCAGGGGTGGGTGTCCGTGTGGGTGTGGTCAATCTTCACCTGCAGAATTGTTACATTTCCTTATCTAAATTGTAACGTTTCCTTACCTAAACAGGAGGAACATCTCCAAATGTTGGTTTCTGCAGTGATTCTTGCAGCGTACTAGCCTACATGGTCTATAAAGCAAACATGTCACTTCTATGCTGTTCGACCCTCTCAGGCCACCATTATCTGCGTCAGGATGTAGGAAATGACAAACTGCACTCTGAAAGCATCGAGAAGGCCTTCAAGGAGCTGCACAGCGAGGTGTACGCTGTCTTCTCATACATGGACCACCTCTACATGATCAAGGCAGGCACACAGGCACACACCGCACAGATACGTCGCTGAACAGAGTCCGGTGTGTGTAGGATAAGATGGTGTACCTGTACAAAGTCGGGGTACCCCAAACCCCTGAAGGAGGAGCTGGGCCTGGAGGGCCCCCTGGACGCTGGCTTCGTCTGCCAGGATCACCACATCGCCCACATCGTCAAAGGTAGCTGGAACAGACCGACTGGCAGATACCAAGGCCAGTTCTGGTACAACCAGCTGCAATAGCAGAACAGCAATCGCAAAAGAGAGTGGGGAGCACTTTACATTAACGTTACATTAATTGTCATGTCATCACGCCAGGGTTTCCCTGGAGCTGTTTGGCTGTGACCACTAGCTGGCGTCCACCAAACAACAAACCTATCATGGAAACGGGTCTAAGTGTCTATCACATTTCTTTCAACACATGCACCATGGTTTTCACGTACGAGAAATGCTGTGCCTAAAACCTGCAGTAGACCTCATCTTATGCTCTGTTACCTCTGTGATCTGTCTCATTCCTCCATCATACTGTTTATCTGTGTTTCCTGCCTCTGGATCTCTCATGGAATGCTCTGCAGGGTTCTAGAGTAATTGGGTTTGTGTGGTCTTTTTAGTAGGTGTATTGAACCACCTGGAGAGTCTAAAAGGGCTTCTCGTCTTATACCTCTGCTGCATTGTGCGCCGTGTTACACAGTAAAGCTGAAATGGCAACAATGAACACCCTCGTCTGAACTGGTCATTTGAGTTTGTGTCGTCAAGAAATATTGTGTAATTACAGAGACTCTGCCTACAGTTGGTTTAGTTGAGGCTGTTTTTGTACCCAGTGGGCAGTACACAGTTGCAGGGATTCTCATAAACAAATGTTCACAATGAATTGACTTTTAAATCTTAATTTTAGTGTCCGTTGCTGAGGTTGAAGTAAAACTGATCCTTTTCATCATTATAACACAAATATACTGTATGCATGAAAACATTTCCTCTTTTCAGTTGGCTTTAGGTAAAAATTTTAATGACAAAAAAAACTCACAAAATGTAGTATGAACTAGTAAATACAGTATGTATGTATTTCATGGTGTCATGATGGGGAACCTCTCTAGTCCTCTTCTGAGGAGACAGAGGAGCAGTTGAAGAGCTTCCTCTTTAGATGGAGCCCCACAAACATCCACAACCAAATGGTGTACTTGCCTTATATTGGCGAAAAAACGCCTGATATATCAACAGCAGTTCAGTCAGGACACTCACGTGATTGATTTAACCATTTATTCATAATCATGAGAATAGGTTTAACTTTAGAGGAATGGATGTACATGGGTAAGTGCTCCCTGCCTTCACTGCAACATGCATGAAATGAGACAGGAGCAACAAGTTCAATCCCCCACGGGGAGTACAGACAGACAACATGGGGGAGACGAGGATGGTGGTGGGTGGCCTTAGCGCAGAACACTGAGGTAATCAGGGATGCATGTGCATGCATGTGTGCAGAAGAGGCAGGAAGAGATGCAGGGAATGGCCCAGGGTGGAATCGAACCTGGGCCTCTCAGGTAAGGCCTTGGTTTATACGGTACTTGGTCTTCCCCGGGAGCCATTGTGGAACTTTCTGAATGGTTTTTAGGAAATAACACAATTTTTTGGTTTCCGTCTTTTCAAGCGATCTATTTCATTTTTCAACATCTGCATCTCCTGAGCCTGCTCCATCTGTCTCCTCATCAAGTCAGCCTTCTCCTTGAAACCCTGCTCCAGAAGAGCCTTCTGCTCCTTCAGATTGTGATCTTGAGCCCTGTTGAACTCCTCCTGCTGTTGCCTGAACTCCTTCTTCATTTTCTCCTCCATCTTCATCATCTTCACCTCCTGGCTCCTGCGATCGTCCTCCATTTTGAGCTCCATCTCTTCATATTTCTTCTCTGTAGCTTTCTTTTCCTGCTCCATCAAAGCTGCTCTCTCTTTCTCCTCTGGTGGAATCCAGAAAAAAAATATTCAAGTTGACCATCACAACTACGATTGTTAACGTAGAACACAGCATAAAACAATACAATTCTACGCTGAAACATTCATTTTACTCACATAATTCCCAATAATTAGCTAATTGAAAGACAGTTCCTATGATGGCTAGTTTCAGATTGAGAATTTAACTTTGGTTTGGTTCAGAAACGTCCTTGTTGTGGCCCCAAACTCAGCGGCAAAGGTCTTACCATGGATCTTCTTCTTGCTGTCAGTAAGTTTCTGGTCAGCTTGTAAGATGGAGTTGGACTCAACACTCTTCTCCTTCAGTAACCGTTCCAGTACCTCCTCAGCCTGCAGAGACCAGACGTGAGCATGCTGCTTTAACGATCATTTATATACCTGAGTAAACATGGTGGTACAGTCCCATGATAAACGATGATAAGCTCAAGTTCCTATTAATCATTTCACAAAGGAGAGTATAAAGTATAGCTTTTTCACGTTTTCCACACAGGGATTCACATTCTTACCCGGATTCCTTTGTTAGGTGTGGAACGATACAATGCCACCAAGTTGTCGTGGAGATCACAGTAAAGCTCATAGCCACCTGGTTTGGCGAAGAACCCGTCCTGGATCTTCTGTGCGACCGGAGCGGAGAGATCCCTCAGCAGATCCTGACACTTCTTCTCTGAGGCTTCCCCGTTTTGGGTTAGAAGTTCCTCATAGTGCTTAGTAATACCAGTCTAGAAAAGGTCAGATGAGTAACGTTTTGAAAACCATATTACGTTCTAAGATGTTTATTCTCGATGCTGGTGTCATCTGTCTAGACTGTCAAATGTGCACCAATTAAATACTTACCGCCAGCATTGTCAAGAATTCCCCATTTTCGTCTTTGAAGGAACGGTTCATGAACTCTTGGGTGGCCTGATGGTCAGCACGTTGGTGTTCTGACATCTGGTCCATGTCCACTGGGAACCGGGTCTTCAGCGGCTCTATGCAGCTCTGGTACAGCTTCAGCCCCTCCTCCACCGCTGCCTGGTTCTCCATCTGGGCCACAGCCAGCACCGCGTTCTCCAAACAGGGAACTGCTCCCTGGGAGATGGTCTCCACGTACATTTTGACCAAGTGGGCAAGCACTGCAAGCATTGACCAATATTTCAGACTGACTGATTCCCATAGACAAATCAGTAAAAATTAATCATGAAATGTGTATTGCATTAATTCTCTTAGAGTAGCTCAACTGATTGAATTTTCTATTACATTTACATTTAGTCATTAGCAGACGCTCTTATCCAGAGCGACTTACAGTAAGTACAGGAACATTCTCCCAGAGGCAAGTAGGGTGAAGTGCCTTGCCCAAGGACACAACGTCATTTGGCATGGCCGGAAATCAAGCCCAATTCCCTAACCGCTCAGCCATCTGACCCCCTATTGACTATTTTACATCCTCAGCAGGGTAACCCATACCTTTATCATACTCTCTCTCACACATGCACACATACACACATCAAATATAGATATGACATGATTTAATGACTTAAACCATTTATCTCACTCGCTTACAGCGAGCCAATCAATGGCTCGGTTGCTAGGTGCACTCTTTTTTGTCTTGTTTTGTCTGTTAATTCAGTGTTCTTCCAATATTTCCAGGGTTCTCTAACAAGAGAAGTGCTTCTAAATATCATGACTACAATTGTAGATTTATTTCCCACTTTTCTGCTTCCAGCGGCAGATTTAGTGGGAATTCTAGCCAGTGCCGCGCTAGGCTTTGCCCATGCAGTGAAACGCCAAAGAAGAGGAACGCGAGCGGGAACGCTAGTTCGGCTACGCAGACGTGGAATCCGAACAGTGCTTCCAAGTTTTTTGTTCTCTAACGTACGTTCACTGTGCAATAAAATGGACAAACTTCAGCTACTGATGGTGAAAAACAGAGCCTTTCTTTCATCTTCGGTTTTGTGCTTCATGGAGACATGGCTGTGCGATTTGATCCCGGACACCGCATTACATCTGGCAGGCTACTCGTGAGAGCTGATCGGGACACTGCACTCCCAGGCAAAACAAAAGGCAGTGGTATTTGTTTCTAAATCAACAGTGGCTGATGTGTAGATGTGACAGTGATTCGGCAACATTGTTCTCCGGATCTGGAATCATTTTTTAAACTGTAAACCTTTTTACTCACCACGAGAATTTGCAACATTCATTTTGGTCGGAGTTTACATGGCACCGGGTCTTCAGGTTAAAGAGGCCCAACGCATGCTCGCAGACCAGATTCTGAGTGTGGAGCGAGAAAAACCCGGATTCCCTTGTTATGTACACGGCGAGCCCCTCAGCATGTAGAACACCCCCTAGTCAAACCAGTGGGATGGGTTATTGCGCTCTTGAGTCAGCCTCTGTACAGTCAGCAAAACACCCAGAAGACGACATCATTCAGGTGAGGAAAAATGGTAGAAAATACCCACTGATACACCGGTAGGTTCACTGAGGGACAGAATGGTGAATGAACCCATGTGGTATTATGATAAATAGGTTTGAAGAGGGTGTTGGCAGCGTGTTCATGCCAAGGTCAGTGGTAGTGCACCTCCTGGTAGTACTGAGAAGCCAGCTGGTAGTCTCCTCTCAGCTGAGCCTCCCTGGCGAAGTGCCCCAGCTGGGCACAGTCTAGCAGCGGGCAAAGTGGGCTCTCCTGGGCATCCACTGATAGGGTCTGGAGATGGGGAAACAAGTAGCCTGGTCCTAACCGGACTCTCGTACATTTCATTTGTATTGAGAGTCTGGGCTCGCTCTATTGACAAGCGTTAACTTCCTTGAAAGTGGGTACTCTGTTGAAGTTTACTAAACTATTGTTTCTGCCCAGAGCCACTGGATCTGCCATAACCAATTGCTAGCGTTCGCCTTAGCCAACTCCTTCACCACTAACGGAGCTAGCTGGAAAATCAAACGAACCCCGTGGGGATCAAAGATTGTTCTTGCTCCGGCTTTAACTTCTGGATATTCGGCAGCGTTGCAACAACGGACCGAATGGCTTCGCTCGCATCTTTCTCCGCGGCCGTTAGGGAACTACAACTCAAACTAGCACTCAACATCAACGTTATCGTTCTCAGCCACTCCCTCTGTTCGCTGATTGGACCGGTACATTTTTTCCCGGAGACATCTGACCAACATACCTCAAGCCCAGACGCAGTACAGAAGCAAAATGAAAATTGAGCGGAAGTACATAGGAGGGCAGAGCCAGGCTAGGTAACAAGAGACCAAGGAAAACATTGGGAAAGAACTTAATGGATGAAACGGCACTAGGCTGGTTTGCTACTGTCTCTGTGGACACATCTCCAGTCACATCTAAAGTGGTGACAGTGGTAGGTGTGTTTTGCCTTGTTGAGAGCCACGTGCATCTCATCCACCAGGAACACATGGAGCTGGCTGGGGAAGGCCTGGAGCTGCTCAGGGTCAGTGAAGGCCTCAGTCCTCAGCATCTTCTCCCATACGATCTTCACCACAGAGTACTGAGAAACACACTGACACACAAACAGTAAGAGCAAATGGAAGAAACGCTTCCACTAAGTTTCTTTCATTTTTTCCCAAACAGCTGCTTGTACTGCTCCAGAACCTGGCCCGCCACACTGGCAATCTGGCTGTGGTACCCTCGGATAGCCCAAGACACAACTGCAGTCAGCACTGGCCACTCCTGCACACCAGCAGGAGGAAGTAAGAAGACCTGTAGTGGCTGGCAAATGGCCACAAGGGGTCGACACAGCAAAGTGAAGGGAGAAGTGTGCTAGCGTTATGGTGATTGGATTGTGTGATTGTGAAGTGTGTTTTGTGATTACTCTCTCTGCTCCAGCGGGTCTGTGAAGCAGGAGGCGTCTGGGAATAAGCAGCTCCTTCACCCTGTCAATAGACAGACAGAAACACATTGACTCTCTTCTGACTATTACTCACTTCCCTTCCATACTTACAGTTACTGTTCTGAGTACAGTAACGAGGCAGTTCCAATCAAATGATAAACACTTATGACCTCTTACACCCCTTGATCCTTTAAATCTCAGTCTGTACAGTCACAGTACTGTACCTTGGAGGTAGCTCCTCAGGCAGTCTCTTGGGAACCAAGGGCTTCTCCAGAGCTATTTCAATAATAAGGTAGGTTCTGGAGTCTGCATACATCTGCACACATAGATCGAGGAGTGTGGAAGGTTATGTGATACAGAAACTGGACCTGTAGTGACATCCTTCTCAGTGACAGTGGCGTAGATCCCACTCACCTGGCCCTCCACCTTGACCTGTGGTCATGGCCGCGGGAACTAGGGGTCTTGAAGGTACTCCCGCACCCCCTGCTGATTTATAGTGATATGCCTTTTTTTCAACAGGTTTTAAATTTTGTACATTTATTCATAAAAAAATTCTAAATATAAATGTGTTTTTTTAAGTCAAATGTGGTCTGTGATCTTGAGAAATAAATATATTTGAAAAGTTGATCTGGCGTGAATGACGTGACGTGACTATGCTAAAATTTGAATATTCAAACGAGAAAACCAACTCAGCTAACTATGGCGATTCAGAAAAGAATATCAGATTTCTTTACAAATCCATCAGCCCAAAAGCCAAAGCCCCCCCAGCACCCACCTAATAAAATATGTTCTTACTGCGATAACTGTAAGCTAGTCTCAGGGTGTTCTTTAACAATAGACAGAAAGACCATTATAAGTCAAATTACTCTCTTACTCTCTTAGTCAAACTAAAATTCATTGTATCAAAAATTCTAGCCAATTGTTAAAACTATTATTAAAACACTATTAAACACATTGATTGTACATTATAACCGTAGTCTGAGTCAGAGAAGCCCCAGGAGGAGTCATTGTCAGGGTCCAGCCTCCTCTCCCGTCTCATTTACATTTAGTCATTTAGCAGACGCTCTTCTCCAGAGTGACTTACAGTGAGTACAGGGACATTCTCCCCGAGGCAAGCAGGGTGAATTGACTTTCCCAAGGACACAACGTGATTTGTATGGCCCGGTATCGAACCAGCAACCTGCTGATTAACAACCTGACTCCCTAACCGCTCGGCCATCTGACCTATCCGGTACCTCTCACCGGCATTGACTTGCACATTCTCTGCAGCAAATCATATCACCCTGTGCAACCCCCATTCCTACCAGTAAGCTTACTTATTGCATTCATCTTCTCACAAAACTGTAGTGAGGTCAGCCAGACCAAACAGAGCCAACATCTTGTCACACCTGGTGAGTCTGATGCACACATTAGACAAACCTAATCAGCCCTCTTGACACTCTCAGTATGCTGATTGATTACCCACCAAACGCCAATGCAAAGGAACCATAGAGGTGGGGGACCTCCCCAATCTGCATGTGAGTCCCTCCTGCTAGCTTTCAAGCTTCAAAGGGCCTGCTTAAGACGACACGTCTCCAGCAAACCATTTGTGTTCTCCGTTGTGGCGGGAATTCGAACAAAGAACATACCTTGATCAGAACCTCTGAGGAAAGTTCTTCAATACTTCACCTTTACCTCAAGAGTAGGTGGAGAATTATGAGAGGGATATTTGAGTAATGTTTGTTACTTGTTTTAATGTTGTGTTTACTGAAATCTTGGTTCTTGTAACTACTCCTTCTTCCTGAAAGATGACCAAGTCATCCTTGGTATCTACACAAAGCTAATAAAATAAAACAATCATTTACCTATATGTTGTAACTGTACCAAGATGTTCAGAACAATATTTGAGCAACAATATTTCTCCAGTCAACATAAACCTAAGAAACATACACCTCTCTCCAAATGATCCACATTACATATGCAAAGTGGGCGATTATTACAGACAAAACATTTCATTTATATGTGAAAGCTGCAGATCTTCTACTGGCCTTCATATTTGATCATGGGCGGAGACTAGAAAGAGGAGACACCTTAAGGCTCCAAAGAGACGACAGAGACTCAACCAGAGATTACAGAGACTCAACCATAGAGAGACTCAACCAGAAACAGCAGTAACCAGACAGAGGTTCAACCAGATAGAGCTGAGTTATGGAGACACATCACTGTGATACATGTGGGAAGAGCCTTTCCTCATCTAGTAGCCTCAAGAGGCACATGATGATCCACACAGGAGAGAAGCCCTACTCCTGTGACCTCTGTGGTAAAACCTTTAGCCAGCCTGGCAGTCTCAGAGCTCATAGCAGGATCCACACTGGAGAGAAGCCCTACAGCTGTGACTGTGGAAAAACCTTTAGCAGCGCTGCCAATCTCAGAGCTCATAGCAGGATCCACACTGGTGAGAAGCCCTACAGCTGTGATCTCTGTGGTAAACCTTTAGCCATGCTAACAGTTTCAGATTTCACTGCAGGATCCACACTGGAGAGAAGCCCTACAGCTGTGACCTCTGTGATAAAAACCTTTACCCAGGCTGGCCATCTCAGAGCTCATAGCATGATCCACACTGGAGAGAAGCCCTACAGCTGTGACCTCTGTGATAAAACCTTTAGCAGGGCTCACAGTGTCAGAGTTCACTGCAGGACCCACACAGGAGAGAAGAACTACAGCTGTGACCTCTGTGGTAAAACCTTTAGCCAGGCTAGCAATCTCAGAGCTCACTGCAAGAACCACACAGGAGAGAAGATCTAGAAGAAGGCTCAGGCGTGCTATGAGAGGACCCTGGACTTTGTGGTGGATGCCTCGGACACACATCCCATCTACCTGCGCCTGGGCTCAATATACTTGGAGGAGGCAAGGGTGAGATTGGCAAGGTGACACACAAACACACACACGTTGTTTTTATCATAGGCAAAACCCATCTTTTAAATCCATTTGTATTATGAGATGGCTAAAAGGACATATTGACATGCCTGCATGAGCACCCGGTCTTGCCTCACCTGGCTGGGACTGGGCATTGCTTTTTAACGGGTAACAAAAACATACTTACTGCAGTACTGCAGTACTCTGCCCTCAGCAGCTGCAGTCTGGCCATGGCCAGGTGATAGGAGCTACTCAGGCCCCCTCTGGACATAGCAGTTCCTGGGCCAGAGCCCGCTGAGCCCTCTGCACACACAGTATATGCAGAAACGCACACACACAGTAGACACATACACAATGAAGAGGTCTGTCCTATAATATAACAATAATTAAAGATAATGATTACTTTATTACTTTTATACTGTTTGGAATGCTCTAAATATAATAAACAAAGTTTGATCTATACCCTGCTAAATTAAGCTCAGGAGCACATAACCCCTGGTTATGTCCAGGAGAGAAATATGTCTATGTATTAATTATGTTTCTTGTATCATTCGTAAACTGTCAATATGCTGTTTTCTTATGCCTGCATGGCCATAAATTAGTTCTTTGTAAGGTGCGACTAGGAAAGGCCTGTGTTACTAATGTAGGTCAGAGGTCACAATATTACCAAAGTGTATCATGCCATGCAACTTTGAATGAGGAAAGAAGAAGGAGCGACAAAGGTCATTTCTAGGAGCGCTATCTAAATACCTAAACAAAAGCTATCTAGCATGCAGTGTCCTATTTCTGTGCTTGTGAAGGGTATGCTAATCGTCTCATATCCTCCTATATTGTGTCACTACTTAACTCCATTGATTTTCTGTATTCATTGAGCAGTCTTCTGAGATACTCAACTTGAGTGTATCAGACACCTGCACCTTACATATGTAATAAATACGTTGATTTTTTCTTGAACTGGTCTTAACTATTCCCTTCATTGACTTGGTACTTTCAGAGCAATTGGGTATTATCTAATTCGTCTTCAGCAGTCAAGGTGGGTAGTCCAAAGGTCTGATGATGTCCTAGGGGGGGCAGACCATCTAAGGGGGCAGACATAAAGGTCTGATGATGTCTAGGTGCAAAAGGATACATTATTTTCCAAGCAAAGGGATACATTCTCCACCGCCTAAAACCGGTTTTGTCTCCTCTAAACCCACAGAGTTGTGCGGCCTAATGAATCTTCTTCTTATCTCCTGGTGTTGATTCTCCAGAGTTGTAAGGCCCATTGTACCCTCTCCTTGTCCCATGGTGTGGTCATGGTGTGGTCATGGTGTTGTCACGGTGTGGTCATGGTGTGGTCATGGTGTTGTCACGGTGTGGTCATCAGAATCAGAATCAGAATCTCGCCTCCCCTATCCGGTATCTCTCACTGGCCTTGACTTGCACATTCTCTGCAGCAAATCATATCACCCCGTGCACCCCTCCCTGACAGTAGGCTGACTTGTTGCATTCCTCTTCTCATGCAAGTGTAGTGAAGTCAGCCAGACCACACAGAGCTAACTTCTTGTCACACCTGAAGAGTCTGATGCGAGCACATCAGACAAACCTAATCAGCCCACTTGACACGCTCAGTATGCTGCATGTGAGGCCCTCCTGCTAGCTTTTAAGCTTCAAAGGGCCTGCTTGAGACGACACGTCTCCAGCAAACCATTTGTGTTCTCCGTTGTGGCGGCAATTCGAACAAAGAACATACCTTAATCAGAACTTTTGAGGAAAGTTCTTCAATACTTCTCTGTTACCACGGGACTGGTGGAGAATTATGAGATGGATGTTTGCGTAATGTTTGTTACTTTGTTTTAATGTTGTGTTTACTGAAATCTTGGTTCTAGTAATACTCCTTCCTGAAAGATAACCAAGTCATACTTGGTATCTACACAATTCTAACATAATAAAACAATCATTCAACTAACTGTACCAAGATGTAAAGAACAATATTTGAACAAATATATTTCTCCAGTAAAAATAAACTTGAGAAACATACACCTCCAACCAAATGATCTACATTACATATGCAAAGTGGCCCATTATGACAGACACAAGATTTCATTTATATGTAAAAGCTGCAAATCTTCTACTGGCCAATCATACCTGATCATGGGCGGAGATTAGACCGAGGAGACACCTTAAAGCTCCATAGAGAACCTGTAGCCATGCTGGCCATTTCAGAGTTTATAGCATGATCCATACGGTAAAGAAGCCCTACAGCTGTGACCTCTGTGGTAAAAACTTTAGACATGCTAACAGTTTCAGATTTCATTTTCATGACTGAACCTCTATTTAAACATGAGAGTCCATAATTAAACCCTCCTTTTTAAGGGTGGCTGAGGAACACCAAAAACATCCCCATATCTCTCACCTTAATCTGCTCTTAGCAGGAGGAAATAGGAAGAATTGTAGTGACAGGCAAATGGCCACAAGGGGTCGACACAGCAAAGTGAATGGAGAAGTGTGCATGGTGATTGGATTGTGTGATTGTAAAGTGTGTTTTACATTTAGCACACGCTCTTATCCAGAGCGACTTACAGTAAGTACAGCGACATTCCCCCGAGGCAAGTAGGGTGAAGTGTCTTGCCCAAGGACACAACTTCATTTGGCATGGCCGGGAATCGAACTGGCGACTTTAAGATTTCTAGCCCAATTCCCTAACCGCTCAGCCACCTGACTCCACTTGTTTTGTAATTACTCTCTCTGCTCCAGAAGGTCTGTGAAGCAGGAGGCGTCTGGGAATAAGCAGCTCCTTCACCCTGTCAATAGACAGACAGAAACACATTGACTCTCTTCTGACTATTACTCACTTCCCTTCCATACTTACAGTTACTGTTCTGAGTACAGTAACGAGGCAGTTCCAATCAAATGATAAACACTTATGACCTCTTACACCCCTCGATCCTTGAAATCTCAGTCTGTACAGTCACTGTACAGACTGTACCTTGGAGCTTGCTCCTCAGGTACTTATTGGGCACCAAGGGCTTCTCCAGAGCTATTTAGATGATTATGTAGGTTCTACATCTGCACACATAGATTGAGGAGTGTGGAGGGTAATGAGATACTGAAACTGGACCTGTAGTGACATCCTTCTCAGTGACAGTGGCGTCGATCCCACTCCCCTGGCCCTCCACCTTGACCTGTGGCTATATCTCAGTCACACAAAAGTGGGCATAAAATATAAGTTGTAAATTGGCAACTTATTTTTTATTTTATGCCCACTTATATTTTATTTGATTGGATTCCACTTAGTATTGCTAGTTTATGTATCCTTAGTATAGTTAGACCACATATTTAAATTTAAGATTCCTATATGTTTACTGTATGCACCTTCCTGCCAAAGCAAATTCCTTGTCTGTGCAAACTTTCATGGCGAATAAATCCCTTTCTGATTCTGATTCTGATTAGCTCTCAGCTGTAGTAGGCTTTACCATGGCTCCTGGCTGATAACACAACACAGCATGCATCACTACTACTATCACTACTGTTTCGTTTGGGAGATGTCTGGTTGGGGGCGGGAGAGTCTGCACAGGGCAAATTGGCTTCATTGAAGACAGTTGTAGGCAGTTGCAATTTCAGTTGGGGAGCAGAACAATCTTTAGATTCAATTCTATGTCAATGAGCACAATTTGAAAAAGTTATATTGCAGGTAACTGTGGGCATGTGTGGGCGAGAGAGCATGAGTCACGTATGAGGCCACAAATTTGTTCAGTGAGTTTTTCGACGAATACTTAATTTTTTTTCATTTGCATAAGTGTGTGTACATGTGTCGATCCCATGCAGTCTGCTGGTGTTTGTGAGTGCGTGTGCCCACGTGCACTTTCAAGCTCTGCGCGTGTGCACACACGTGCACGCGCGTTCCACCTCGTGTGTGCATGTGAGTCTGCGTGTGTGGGAGTTTGTTATTTGTCTGGCAGCCGTCTGCCGTGTCAGATGCTCAGTTGGTGGGGTGGCTGTGTGCTCCTCTCTCCCTCCGTCTGCTGCGCCTCCACAGGGAGCCGGTGAGGGGCAGATGAGCTAACGAGATGATTCACCATCCTCTGATGGAGCCACAAGCTGCTGCTGTTGCTGCTAATTGCTTTGGGAAGCAGCTTCTGTACCGCGGAACCGGATTCAATCAGATGGGAAATCCGGCAATGATCTAAGACAGACCACTGGCATACGCGGCCTTTGTCGGCCCTGTGAGTCACACTGTAACTAAGAGTAAGGCTGCAGAACTTAGAGGACTGCTTTCTTGGCAGATGGCCTTACTTTTCTGGGCGATTCCTTGGTGTCTTTCTCGCCCTTGTGGCTGTCGAAGGTCTTGCTGGGGGCAGCCTTGCAGGACCCCACAGACGAAGGAGCTCGACCTCTTCCTTGCGCCCTGGCGCTCTCCTTCAGAACGCTGACGCTGCACTTAGCTTTTGCAACACACAAGGTCACATGGGTGATAATTAAGGTTATAATCGTAAAAAAATACGAACAAAATAACGAAAACTATGTGGTAAAAAACATTGCCGTTAACTGAAATAAATATTTAAACGAGGAATTACAAAAAAATAGTCTGGTATAGTCCATGCTCCTCGCCTGGCATCTTGGCGGTACCGAAAGTCGGAAGAAAGCGGCAGCTGACAAATAACCCATAGCCTATTACAAAAGACTAAAACTCACACTAAAACTAATCAAAACTAATCTGAAACTAAGCATTTTCTAAAAATAGAAACTAAAATAAACTAGAAAACCCTGAACTAATTGTGTGAACTAATTAAAACTAAACTGAATTTGAAAACAAAAAGTCAAAACGAAATAAAAATAAAAACAAATGAAAAATTCAAAACTATAATAACCTTGGTTATAACTGTGAAAACGGGCGAGGGGGCGTTCCGAGTTGCCACGGAAACAGCCTGCCGCGGAGCTCAGAGGTATCACTGTTGGAGATTCTTAGAGCTTTAGAGCACCTTTGATGGATTTCAGCAAGGTAGACATCAAGAAACAGAAAAAAAACTGATTATGATCAGTGCTGGAACGACACAGGGAACAAAATAATCTCAAGAGACCAGAGCCCACACTATGGTGGAAACAACAGTGATAAATGGACCCATGAGATAGTTTATATTATATATATATATATTACTATATTTCTGCGTGAGATGTTTGATGAACAATGTCTAAAATGTTCCTTTTGAGAACAATTCATGTTGTAATGTAGCAATTAAAAAAAGTAAGGAAATAAAAAAAAGATTTTTAAAAATCAGGTATGATCAAAAACACTCTTGAACAGATTTGGACGGAACCGATCTTACAGAGAAGATTATAGGGACGTGGCATTTGGCAGGAAAATAATAACAATCTGGCCAACTGCTGTGGCTGAAAATTCTTAACTCCACATGATTGGCTACGTCTGTTCTTTGATGCTGAACCCTCTTTCTTCTCCCCCAGCTCCTGCTAGTCAAGTCTGACATGCTCCTCTGACTCAGTCCTACTGCCCCTCTCCATACCTGCTGTACTGTACTGCCACAGAATACTGTCACAGAAACAGCACCATTACCACGTTTTGTCTTGAAGTGGTTTCATCCGTGTCTGCCTGCAAGCTTGCTTTCCCTTGTTTGTTTGTCCTCACCTTAGCTAACAGTTCAGAGTCGTAGAAGGGGTAGAGGTTGCTCCTCGGATATGTTTTGCCCCGGGATATAATAGGGGGGCCATGTCGATGTAAGCCACAACGTGGCAGGAGATCTGGAACTCATTCTCAGCTTGCTCAGACAAACACAGAGAGGCAGCTATTTAGTTTCATACTTGTAAATACACAGCAGAGGACACAAATCATACTGCTATGGCTAGCACCACACTATCTGAGACCACATGGACTCATCTCATCTAAGCTGTCTCTGGTTACCAAGTTCTGAAACATTGGGCAGAAACAGTAATCAGAGCAGTCTTAAGTTTTGATGGTTCCATACAGACAGACTCATCAGATCCAGTTAAGAGATTTGTTCAGATCTTCTCTTCTGTTAGGCTCTGTGATGCTGAATAAAATGCTCTGGGATGCATTGTGAGGCTCTATGATGATCTGTGAGGCTCTGTGATGCTCTGTGATGCTCGGTAGTGCTGAATGATGCTCTGTGACGCTCTGAGATGTTCTATCATGGTCTGTGAGGCTCTGTGATGCTGAATGATGGCCTATGATGCTCTGTAACCTTCTTTGTGGCTGTTTGCTTGTGACATTTCACCATTGCCGGTTTCCCAGGTCGACTAGTCGACTCTTCGCTATCCTTCGGGTCAAGCCGAGCAAGGCAGGAAGGAGAAGGGTGTTGGTGAGATGAAGGATAGCCACACAATTCATTTTTATAGATATTGCATATGTCGAAAGCAGGGATCTCAATGAAGTTTAGCTGATCTCAAAGCATCGCTTTGTGTCCCAGCTCACTCTCTTTTTGTCAGTCTCAGCGTCAATACGGAAATCTCAATCCTAGGAAACACAAGGACAGCGATAAAGAAAAGGGATTAATTTACTGTACATCTTAACGGTTCACTTGCACAAGCCTATAAATGCTAGTAATACACATCATTTATTTGAAGGGTCTCTGAATTATTAGTATGAGATGTTTTATATTTTTTGAAAGAACACTACTGTGGGTAAAATCTATTTCCTTTTGTATGGTTCCAGGTAGCACCTCGGTATGTAGGTTAAGTACCTCTATGGTCTCTGGTCTCCGTCCTCCAGCTCGATGGGGTCTCCGGATGAACTGAGCTCCAGGCCCCAACAAGGGGCCCCAGAGGCCACTTCCTGGGCCTGCCTACAGTTTCTCTCTCTCCACCTACTTTCAGTAAGCCGTTGGAAAACCACAATTTTTCCTCTTTTTGTGAAGAAACTAAACATATGTGCACACATAGTATTTAAAGAATATTTGAAGGTAAAAAGCACCATTGTGGTCTGGACAGTAGTTTACTATGTTGATAGTGAAGTGGATAAATATGTACTATGTAATGTGAAACCCCCAGGACAAGGGACCAATTGTGTGATGATGCGTAGAATCTGTGATCATCTGAAATGACCAATGGTAAAATAGCACAAGATAATAGGAGGAAAATATACAGTATATAAGGTAAATGTCTGGAGAAAAATTCCAGTCTGCTCCAGGGAACACACTCGTTTGTTGGATTCTTTGTCACCGAGGAGTCCAATAAACTTTGCATCAACTCTGAGTTCCAGTGCCATTTTTTGACACTTCAATTCTTAGAATTAATCAAGTCTTCTGGGAAAATGTGCTTGGAATGGAAACTATGTTATTCTCTTCTCACCACGCAAAAGAGGCAGCAGATCAACAACAGCTTGCCCTATGACTGCAGTCTCCTCCTTCTGTTTCTTTATCTTGGGAAGGATCTCAATCACTGTCACTATAGCACCCATGAGGTACAAAAAGGGGGGGATAGGTGTCAGTGAATGGTGAGATGATGAAGTGTAGATATATTTCAAATCTAATGTCATACATGTTTGTTTGTTTTTTTAACAGCTAATTGCTGTACAATCAATAGCCAGGACAATACCAGTTAGCTCACGTATGAGTGGTTTATGTGCCACATCATCCAATGTGTCAGCAGCCTTTGAACACTCAAAGCCGCAGGTCAAGTTGTACTTTACTCCCAGGTCCACAGACGCATCAAGCTTCTGGGAATCCCCGAGGACTAGGCCATTGAATTCAGCCCGGACAAAGCTGAAGAAGGACTCGTTGGGCTTGTTGCCCTTCTGCAAAAGTTAAATATAATCAGTTTACTCTAGGAAAAACACAATAGTTTACAGTACTTTTAGCAAAACTAGCTATAGAGCTAGAGTACAGGTTCAGTTTTAACTAGCCCTCCTCTTGTTTTCAAAAACTGTTTACACCCTTGGTGTTTGAATACATTGACAAGCACTGAATTAAAGCAAAAATATAATCTATTAAAATGTTTTGTCTGCCAAGTAACATATTAGCCATCCATATCCATAATTAAATATATATTACATGGCATTTACCTTAGACTATATTTACATTTATTCATTCAGCAGACACTTTTATCCAAAGCAACTTCCAGGAGAGAGCTTTACAAAAAGTGCATAGGTCAATGATCATAAACAGCGAGACAGCCCCAAACATTGGGGGTAGCCAAAACATGAAGCATACATTGTGAAAACGCAATAAGTGCCAATGGGTAGAACCAGAAGAGCATGTAGTTAAACAGATAACAATTAAACAACATGATCCTCGAGAGTGCTAGAGTGTATCTAGAGAAAAGATGAGAAGAGGGTAATGATAAACAATGTAATTCCATTAAAAGAAGAAGTGGCTTCATTGTTTAATTTGTATACCCCAGGAAGGTACACCAGGTAAGCATTGAAATGGCATGTGGCAATTTCCCTCCGGCTATTCATAAAGTTAGTAAAGGTTATAAGGTTACTAGGTTAGTATAGGATATTATGTGTATTATAGGTTTAGTATGCTGTATTGTTTATTATTTTGTATATTTAGGAGGTTTATTATATTATGTTAGCTTGTCATAGGTGTAACCTATGTTCTGAGTACCTGGGTCCTTATATGTCATGTTATGCCAGGTTGCTTTGCGTTGTGTTGTCCAAAGAATTTCAGTGCCCAATCTGACCCTGTGTTCTGTGCATCTGACAATAAAATACTTGAACTAGATGACTACAGTAGTCTTCCCTCCATGTTGGTCATGTTAATGTTAACGATGATCTTTCGATAGGCTGTGGGATATATTTTGCACATGTTGACAACTGCAGTTCAATCAAGACACTCACGTATTAGATTTGAGCATTTATCGAGTGGATGTATGGGAAGCACTCCCTGCCTCTAGCATTAGCGAGCAACATACATAGAATATAAAGCAGCTAGCCAGCTGGATATACAGTAGCTGTCTCCATTAGGTAGCTGGGAAATGTTTAACGATGCATTAACAAACAAAACTAATAATAATGAATGTACATAAACACAAATAAGGTTATATTAATTAAGTGTTTTTGTTGTTGTTGTTCAATGTTGCGTTTTTGCCATAAATTTCTATACTGTCTACAAGCATTTAGCCTACTGTAGCTACAGTGGACTGCCACTGTACTGGTAGTCACTGGTGTCATTCCCACAGCCCTTCTGCACTGGTACAGTAATGCCATGGATGCTTTACCAGGTTATTCCCACACGCAACTGTAATTTGCACAGGAATTGCTTTGACTACAGTACACATGGCTCCATGTTAAATTATGAACTCCACAAATGTGTCAGTTGTCAAGAAATTGAACTGAAAAATCAGTTACACAGGCAGGCTGAAGCATCTGCGTCTAATTTCCATAGCAACGAAGCTGAATATCGCGAGAGCGAGACACAACATCGGGATTAAGTTTGAAAAGTTGCTTTTCGGTCTACCTAGCTCTGATTACCAAACCTTTTAATCCGTGGCGTGCTAAAATATACATAGTCTATAATGTCCCCGTGACAATATTATTAAGTATATACATGTTTCTCAAAGTATTTGTTTTAGTTCTATCAGAGTGAAAGTCGTTAGCACTAGTTGCTATGTAACTTCCGCATCCTTTCGCGGGGCATTACGAAAAACATCTACGTGTCGTACAAGTAAATGTTGGGCAGCGGTTTTTGATTACAAGTGTCAAGCATTGTGAAGTAGATGATCGCTCCTTGACTCTTTGTTTTGTCGGTGTTAAACTATTTCAAGTCCAAACGATCATGTGATGTGTTATTTGCGGTCGGTGGGTGGAATTTTTAGGCAGCCTTGTTTACGTAGAATGTCACTGCTCAGTGTTGTGGATGAGGCTATCAGGTTATGCAACGCTGAAGAAGCTAGGATAAATGAAAACATCAACCAAAGCAGAGAGATACTGGCATCCATGTAAGTACAACTGACAATCATTGTCATCGTTGGAAGTTCAGTAAAGGGTCATACAGTTTGCAAATAAGTTATCTACTGTCAGGTCAGCTGTCCTTTTTCTGCGAATTTAACCAACGTCACTGACTCGAGTAATTATTTTCTGCAGGAGACCAGCAAAGAAGCCACCCAAAGAAATTGAATCCGCTCATCTTCTTGACAAGGGTATGAAATAAACATTGGGTACTGGGAGAGTGATGTGTCACCGTTGATTTTGAATTAATCTAATCTGCATATTATTTTCCCATGTGCAGACTCTGATCTTCCTCCCGAAGAGAGGGAGGAGATGGAGTTGCTGCAGAAGGTGCTAGAAAAAGCCCTTAGAGTGCGCAGCAGCGCACCCACCAAACAAACTCACATCTGCACTGAGCCTCGTAAAGATGTTGGAGACGCGCTGAGAAAGACGACTAAGGGTGGTGTACAAGGCTCAGGAAGCACCAAAGAGAAACCAGCAGGCACCAAACCTGCTGAAAGAAAAGTACCAGTACCAAGTTCCTCAAGAGGAGGGCGGAGGAGGCCATTCCATCAGCTGGACCATGGCAGGGCCAGCCTGGTTAGAGGTTCCGTCCAGAAACGATCAGGAGAACCAGCCAAGAGATTGCCAGACCCGCCTATGAAAGAAAAGCCAACTATCCCAGGTCCAGCTATGGTTGAACAGGTTCACCTTCCCTCTGAGTATACTGTGTGTGTGGGAGACTCAGGCAAAGACACAGCTACCTGTCTACCTATTCATGAAGACCCAGTGTCTGCCTGCTACATTGTGGGGTCTACATCAGTACACCCTCCACAGCCACAGATTGGGTATGACGCGTGACCGTATACATGACTATTGCTGTCACGTAGACCGCAATGTATAGCATGTCCATGTAGAAAATGCTATGTTGATCTGTGAGAGGTAGTCATTTGACTTAGTTCCAACAATCTGTTTCATTTGTGTTTTGTGTCTGGCAGCATATCCTCCCAGATGCTTTCTAAATGGAGGACTCTCAAGAACAAACAGAACCGGTAAATCTGACTCAAAGTAATTTCATGACTGAGGTTGAAATAAACTGAATAGGCTACTGTTACTTTGATATGATCTGTTTCTAACAAAGAAGCTTTATGCCCTCAGGTTATGGGACAAAGTAACGGAAACACATTTCAAGCCAGTGCCAGAGAAGACCCGCTTTGTGGAGCAAATGAGAGCCACGGTATCCAATTCCTTTCCTCTTCAATAGGTCTTTGACAGCTAGCTAATCAACCAGCTTGCTTCCCACTCTTTCACACAGCCCGCTTGTTACAAATTAGCACGGCATCAAAGTCAGTGTCAGCTTTTGCCAGATATTCAGATTCACACAGACGCCATTCCGCTACACTATACTATGCTTTGAGAGAATGACCTTCTGTATATCCTCCAGTGCCTGTCTGGTCTCAACACACATATATTTCATTGTATGTGTGTGTGTGCCAGTTCCCCAGCGAGTGGCCCAATGGCAGCCCAGCAGACATTCGGGCCCAGATGGAGAAACTGACTGGACTGGGGAATAACCTGACCCACTGCTACCAAACTCAGCTTCTGCTGGCTAACCAGGCCTCCAGAAGTGGCAGGCATCCAGGTACCAGCTGGGGTGGGGAGGGAGGGAGAGAAGGAGAGAAGGAAAAATGTATGGTGTGATGGGAGGGAGTGAGGGATGAGAAGGGAGAACAAGGAGGGGGCTGGGTAAACAACAGATGGGTGGGGGGATAAGAAATGAAGAGTCTAGGCAGATAACAGTCGGGGGTGAGGTGAAGCAATCTTTCCCAACACAGAGCTTTTAATCATCTATTTTTGAGTTGTGATTTCTTTTTTGACTTCTAACATCTCATTTCTCTGAACCTGCTAGCTGCTTCACTCTTTATCTGCTGAAACTCTTTAGTTTCATAAGATCTGGCCATGTTTTTATGCCCAGATAAGAATTAGGCTGTCTTCTGTGCTTAATTAGTGTTGAATAAGCAACTGTGATTTCAAATAAAATAAAGTAGTAACATGGATATTTCCACTTAAAATCCTTTGGGGGAGTGTACATACATGGGTTTATGGGCAAACTGAGGACCTATAGAGCGCATGTAACTTGGTGTCTTTGTGTGTGTGGCAGCATGGAAGAACTACGAGTCCTGGCTAATGCTGGGCGGCCTAGAAAAGATGGTGAAAGACCTTCAGCAGCGAGCAGACAAGCTGAGACAAGGTAGTGATTGCAGTTCCTCCCACACACACACACTCATGTACACACTCAGTGACCGAACGGGCCTCATTAAAGTACCCTCACTCGGATTGCTGTGGTGAGACGCTGAATCAGAAATCAGGTTGATTCACCAGCTCAAAGTCCAGCTGTGGACCAAGGTCCAAATGCTTTCCAGGCGAGCAAACTTGAGAAATTAGAAATGAAATTTAGAGCTACAGGTGCAATCTATTCATCCCCCTTCAAAATAATCTGTTCACGGAAATGTTCAGTAACAGTATGTTGAGTGCTTTATCCTGCCTGCCTGCCCTCCATCCATACAATCAAAGTCTGTGGAGACCCTCACAACCTTCACCTGTGGCTCACTGACCAGTTATAATGCCGCAGGGAGCTTGATGAAGGTCAGTGCTCTCAATGCACAGTTGGTGTAGGGTCATGTGCCAGTGCCATCTGTGAGAAATCCAAGTAGAATGACGTGGTCGGGAGCTGCAACACTCCTGTGAGGTTACTGCATTGAGTTGGCCTTTACCACTGAAGCGTCCCTCCTATTTAAGAGTTGCCTGGCTAAACGGAGCCTAAATGTAAAGAAACATCGCCGACAACCCATCGTATTTCTCTGTCTCGTCATATGATTTGGGGTGTTTTGCTTCCAGTGCCATCGCTCTACTCTGAGGCAGGGTAGTTCCAAAGCAAGGGTGGCCTGTTGGCTTGGGAAGCTGGCTCCGGGGAGAGAACATCCCTGCGCTAACGAGCTAATGAAGCCGCTCATTCTTGACGTATGGAAAATGAAAACAGAGCCCCCCGTGGACCCGGGGGCCACAGCTAGGTTCTTTCCCTGACGGAGAGCTCCGAGGCGACCCACGCTGATGCGCCCAGACCCCTGACTATTTAAAGCTGAGGCAGCACAACGCGACAAAAAAAAAAAGAAAAGAAAAAAACGGATTTGGTTGCTCACGCTGGCGCTCTAAAAATAGCCCTATTTCTTTTTTCCGTCAGAGTGGGGGGCATGGGATCGATGGAGGCCTGCCGGAGGGTCCTTGTGCCCCATCTGGAGGAGGGGGAGGGGGTGGGGGGAGGTGGGGGAGGGGGTGGCGAACCCTCCCCTGCCCCTCATCGTGACCTACAGCAGCCCGGCGGAGCTCTGCGAGCTGGAGGGCCTGAGGCTGGGCCTGCAGCTCCTGGAGCAGGAGATACAGCTGCAGCAGGTGAGACTCACCCATTTACACACACACACACACAATCAGTCGCACACACACAGAATAAAACCCAGGATACTGAAGGCACGGACATATTTAGGGGAGATCATAAGTAGAGATGTAGCACCTAACTGCTTCTCCTGTCATATTCTCTTACCCCTCTCCACCCCCCCCCCCCCCCCCCCCACACCCCCCTGGGCAGGCTCTGGGTGGCAGCCTGTGCCCATGCCTGCTCTCCCTGCTCTCTGGGCCAGCACAGCTCCCCCCAGCGCTGCTCCGGGACATCTACGCCCTGCTGGGGGAAGGGGGGGAGCAGTTTCCTGCCCTGGTCCTCGACACAGAGCCTGGCTAAAGCTGGATTTGTGTTCCACATATCACATGTGCACCAAATAAACAGGAGAAAAGACGCAGAAGGGGGACATGAACACCTGGACACGTCTTACTGCCCCTTGTGGTTGTGCAGACTATCAACTGGTCGAAGCATAAATGATAGGTCTTAGTCCTGGACACTGAGAGGATGCCATGGGAACTGTGATGTAAGTGTGTGGGATGTGAAATGTATTTATTCTGAGTGCCTGCGTGTCTACTGATGGATATATGATATAAATGTGTTTCGATGCAGGCATTTTTATCAATGGACTAAGGGGCCCTTTCTCTTGAACTAACTCACCATGTTGCTAATAACAGTTCCTTTTTGTACTGCAGTTTCTAGTTTGTTGTGTTTTTCATTGAAGTGGATTACAGTGGTCACAATGTTTTATGACATCTAAGCTCTGGAGTTTATTTGTTCAGTCGGGTATCTTGGGTTGATGGCAAACCATACAAGCTAATACCACCTCTAACTTTTGATGTATTTACCAAATATGTTCATGATATACTTTTTATGTGTATCCTTAAGTGCTAAACAGACTAACGCATGCATGAGACTTAAGTACCCATCTATACTTAAGGACTTAAGTATAGATGGGTATTGTTTTCTGCTTCATCAGGGCTTTGACCTTGGTGGTCAACTAATGGCAATGCATACCATCTAACCAACCAAGCAAAGTAGCTTTCAAATTAGGTTCATATTATACTGGTAACGTAATCAATACATTGAATACAAGAAAATGGGATTGTGTTATACACAATTAATACGATACAAAATATCGAGATGTTGGCTTACCTAAAATGTGGTTAAATACCAAGGTAGTTACAGCTAGATAATGAGCCTAGCGTGCAGATGGTGCATTTACACCAACAATTTAGTTTCAGTCTGAAGTTAGCAGAATACCTACAACGATGTGCCTAATGCTTGGCCCTTGATTGTGGGCCTATTACACAGGAGTCTGAAGTAAGCAGAACACTAAGATGACTTGTGATGACTCATCCTCCAATACCAAGCCCAACCTTTAAAGGCCTCTCCAAGTGGGAGAACTATCATGGCCGTATGGATGTAAATCTTGCTTAACACCAAAGCGGGACCAGAAATCAGGTTCAAACTTAACGTAACTTAGTTATTAAGTGAACAACGTTATATTCTCAAGAAATAATGTTGGAGTCAAAAGTTGGTCAAGTGTTCTATGCAGTCTTGTCCGCACCAGCAGATGGCGCTTCTATTACAACAAACTGTATGTGCCTAGATGAAATCACGGCTACCTCTAAATCCAAACTGTAAATAACTCATATATATCTGATACATTAACACCTTATCGAGTGCCATAAATCAGTACCCTCACCGATGGATACAGTCTGCACAAAGCCCCGTCGGAACGGCAGGAATCACGGAGCTCCTGTCGGATGACTTCATCTGTTTTACAGGAGGAGGCTGACTCATGGCAGTGCAGGGAGGCCTCTGCTCCGGCCTGCAGATCGGTGGAAAGCCCGGGTGTGGGAAGGAGAAACAACGGGAGCTCTTCACACTCCGAACAACAGGGCTTCTGTGCCCACAAATAACACGTTTTAAAACAAAACACGTGAAGTGAGTAAGAAGAAGTGTGCCTCACCTGCCGCCTCCACCACATGGGTGTACACGCGACCCTTTGTACGGATGGACGGATGCTGTGGGCTTTCGATTTGTGACTGGACTGTGTATTTTTGGGGTAGAGTGACTGAAGGATGGTGTCTACATCTATCAGGCAGATGCTCCATGGGCAATACATATCAGAATCAGAAAGGGATTTCTTCGCCATGAAAGTTTGCACAGACAAGGAATTTGCTTTGGCAGGAAGGTGCATACAATAAACATATAGGAATCTTAAATTTAGATATATGGTCTAACTATACTAAGGATACATTAACTAGCAATACTAAGTGGAATACAATTAAAATATAAAATATAAGTTGCCATAAAATAACATATAAGTTGCCAATTTACAATATAAAATACAAATATTACACACATTGTGAAGTAGGTGAAGTATATCAGTGAAGATAATTGTGAAGTATATCTGGCATCGAGTATGGGTTACTTTATTAGATTTTTTTTGTAGGTATAGTATATTTTGTAACGGTACCATTTCCTCATGGACCAATGCAGTTCTGCTCTGCTCTGTGTCTAATCTAAGGAAGTATGTATTTCTGGGTCTGTCCAACGGCGAGGTGACGGCAACGATGTGAGGGCGTGCTGGAAAACGGGGGTGGGGGGGGGGGGGCCAGGAGAGAACAGAAAGACGCACGTGCCCACAGATGACGTGAGGACGGCTCAGTCCGCGGCAGACTGGGCGACAGGTGGCGCTGGGTTCACACAGCGGGTTGTGGGTGGGTGTGCCCCGCTGGACCAGCCCTCGCGCTCGCTCACACTCACACACACACACACACACACACACACACACAGATATCCCTGGCGGATGAGTCACGATGGAGAAGCGTTCCAGGGACAGCTTCTCAGGACGCCATCGGTTGGAATGAGCACATTCTCCTGTCAGAAACGGTGGAGAGAGTGAAGAGACGTTCGAAGCGAGCACAGGCATCTTAAATGACCGTAGGGCCTTCAGCTTTTGATCATGTTTACCAATTTCTCCCTTGAGCTGTTTAGGTATTACCATCTGCGACACAAACCAGGGATTTTCTCTTTTCTCTCTTTCACCCGCTGACGAGACAATTGCACATAAGGACATGGTTTTTCTATGGCTTCCCGTGTACGGAAACTGTCATTGCTAATTTGAGGTTCATGTGTACCGCCTAATCTGTTTCGGTTTGGGTCTCTTATTTGGTGAGAAAGTGCCCTGATAGCGTACTCTGACATTCCAGAAGCCCAATCTCCGCATCACTGTGGCCTCTGGGACTCAGTCCCAGTGTAAAAGTGGATGTCCAACGGAGCCAGACTCCTTGGGCTCTGGGCCCGTGCTCTGAGACCAGGGCGTGTGAAGCCAGCGATACAGGAAAGCAGCCCCTGCAGTGCTGACGTCAGCACGACACGGCGCTCCCAGAGGGAGGGCGGCCCACGCATTTGTAGCCTTCCTCTGACCCAGACGCCTGACACCAGGCCCGCCCCCAAGCAGTCCTAACAGCCAGCCGGCCACACCCAGGCCGCAGATGTCTGACAGTGTGGAGATTTGTAGATCGCTGTGTTTCGCTGTGTCGCTAGCCGTTTACTTGAACGTATCTGATGCACGCTGCGTGTCGCACACACATGCTCACTCTTTCTCTCTCCCTCCAGCTCCTTTTCCTAGCTGGTTTTTGTCCGATTCCTGTAACTCTTACGTGATCTAAATAGATGAAAAGGCCTGGAGCCAATTGTGCTCTCTGATTAGTAGGCCTTAGGGGATACGAAGAAAATCCTAAGAAACCCCAGAGAGGGACCAGGAATCCCACATGTTTACCTTTCATTCGTCTCTCTGTTCTTTCAGCTGTCTTTTCTCTCCTTGCCTCCTTTCCCCTCCGTCTTAGCATCTTCTCTCTCGCTACTTCATCCCCCCCTCTTCTCTTTCCAGCTCTCTTTTCTCGTCTCAATTCCTTTGTATGGCTTTCCATTTGCACTGCATTATGGCAGGGAGCGTTGAGTCACTGTGACCATCAATTTTCCTGTATATGATTTTATTTTTTTTTTACCCCCACTAACACTTATCCACCACACACATACACACACACACACACTCTGAGGCTGCCACGCATCCAGCTGGCTTCATCAGCCCCTTCATGGGGCCATCACTCCACAGGTGCAATTATTGAATCACAGGCCTTATGTATAATGGATGTGTATGTATTATGTATTATTTATTATATATAATAATGTATATTGTTATGTTGAGGCTTCTTGCAGGGCTGGCTTGAGAGACACTAGACTAAGTGGAATTATTTGAATATGGTTGAGTGTGTAGCAGTGTCAACTTGGTCCCTTCTGTCTTCAATCCCTCTTGAAAGTTTATTATTTCATTCCATTTATGTCGATCCAACAATTTGGGAAATGGTTTAGAAATTAGAATAGAATCCATCGTCTTCATTGTGTTCCTACTGCACAGTCCCAGGCTTTGTGTTGTTCTTTTATGTGTGTATAGAAGAGTAATGCCAGGGGCTATTGACTGATCCTTCACCTATACTCTTCTGGCTCCCAGCTGCTCCGGCTGCCAGACAGCATGAAAAGGAGCTTTTGTTCAGCGGACAGTTAGGATTGAGAGGATCTGGAAGATAAGTGGACTTCTGTTCATCAGGTTAGGGTTAGAATATCAATAACTAGATATGCCACTGTGGTGACTGTGATTACAGAGCTACATCCCCCTCCAACTGTCTCTTTCGCTCTCTTTCACTCTCTCATACATACAGAACTCTGGCTCATGGCTCTTACAAAAGGCTTTGTATAGTAAAGTGGCTGCTAAGAAAATCTAGCATATGTACAATTCAATTAGATGAATTGTAAAATTCCTTTTTTCTAGAATAATGGGTCTGGATGTCAAAAAACTCATTCCTAGTTTTTAATTTGTCTAATTGAATTTAACTTTCATTCTTACGTTTAATTCAACTTTAAAGTATTTCTTAAGCCAACAGAACAAAACTGGGATTATTGTGGGTGAATGGGACAAAAAACACACCCACAACCAATTTGTACCTTAACTGGACTGATGTGGAAGTGACTGGATTTGAAGGCTTAGAGGGGTGGAAAACTGCCTGGACTGATTTGATTTTCACAGAGGAAAACGGCTCCAGAGACTGATGTATTGGGATGACGTACCCTGTCATCTATATGTTCTTTCTATTTTGCCTTTGGCAGCACAGTGTGTGTGTGGGCGGAAGAGAATGAGGCAGGGGGCTTCAGATGCTTTCTATATTTGTGTTATTTCATGCATTTCTGTGTGTGTGTGTGTGTGTTTGGTAGAGACAGTGAGTGAGCAGATAGTGTGAGTTAACATAGGTATATGTAATCTGTGTGTGTGTGTGTGAGGGAAAGCTGTTCTAAAACACCATTGCCAGAGGCCCTTCATTTAACACCCAGGTTCAGGATATGAACTCCTATTAATGTAGAGGTCTACACACACGCACACACACACACACACACATGCAGGCCATTTCAACATCCATAAAAAAGCAATTTTGAACAAACCTTCATTGCACTCACAGTATGATCCACTGTGTGTATGTGTGTCTGTGGTTGTGTGTGTGTGGTGTGTGCTGGAAACCTGTCAATATTTAACATTTGGGAATAAAAAAAGGAAAGGAGGAACGAGATGAAGGGGATGTTCGTGAACGTAAACGAGCATGACTAAAGGCTCGGTGGGGGAGGTTGTGTGTGGGCTGTGCTCCGCGTGTGTGTGTGAAGTCTGGGATGGCAGCCGGCAGTGGGAGTGCCTTTTTGTTTTCGAATTACCGTGTGTGTGTGTGTGGGTGTGTGTGTGTGTGTGTATGTGTGCGTGTGTGTGGGTGTGTGTGTGTCTGACAAAGGCTGTACATTATCAGTATGGTGACAGTTATTTCACTCGTTCCCCCCTTTTCTCGAGGGAAAGAGAGAGGGAGGGAATAAGGTGAGGATAGCGAAGCTCAGAGGCCTCTCTCCATTTCCCTCTCATCGTTTGAGTCGATGACCTGCATCGACGTGCTGGAGGCAGCATTTCGATTCTCTCTCCACACTGGTGATACTCTGCTCACAACATCGCACGATAGCATTCAGTCAGATGCAGACTGGGGGGGAAAGATGGGGATCCAGACGGACAGGGAGCAGTTAACTTCCTTCCGCCCTCCCCTTTCCTGTCCTCCCTCCTGTACTCATTGGCGCCACTAGCCAATCAGACCCTCGGACACACCCCTTCCCTCTCCAGGTTCCGCCCCTGCTCCCGACTCCTTATAAATCCCCTCTCAGCCCCCTCGGCAGAGTGTACAATGTGCTGCCAGAGAGACAGCAGGCAGAGCACAGAGAGACAGCCAGAGTGGGAGGGAGAGAAAGGGAGAGTGTGAGTGGATTCCTGCGCCTAGCTATTGATCTCACACTCTTCACGACAGTGATCCTACCCAGTCTCTGTGGTCTCTCACACAGACATCTCTCTCTCTCTCTCTTACTCCCTCCCTCCCTCTCTCTCTCTCTTTCTATCTCCATCTCTATCTCTCCATCTCTCTCTTTCTCTCTCTCTCCAGGCCAGAGCTGAAGCTGACCACTGAGGACACGGCGGCAGGCAGCCCCAGGAGCAGCGGCCCCCCAGTCCAGTCCCTAGAGCCCCCAGCCCCCGGCGGCAGCAGGATGGGCTGCACCACGGGTCACCTGGCCTGCCAGCCGCAGCCCCAAGCCAACCCAGGCCAGGAGGCTCTGTCCCTGGAAGCGGGAGGCCCCAAGGTCCCGGAGGTGCTGTCCTCCCTGGAGCGCCTGTCCCAGGCCACGGGCGGCATGGAGAAGTCCTGGTACCGCTGCATCTTCCCCTTTGGAATCATCTCCCTGGTGATCGGAGTGTCAGGGACCGGGGTCACGTACACGTACAACGACCTACCTCAGACCAAAGTGGTGTCGGTGGTTCTGCTGGTGGTCGGCCTGGTGCTGGTGCTGATGGCCACTGCCTGCTGGTCGGTCCACAAGAAGAAGAAGAGGAAAAAGAAAGAAGGGGGCTCCTTCACCTCGGAGCAGTGCCCCTTATGAGCGCTGGCCTGGGACACGAGGGACACCCGCGGACCTACGACCCAGGATAGGAAGCTCCGGGTTAGGCTAGCACCTGTGATCCACCACCCCCCTCTCCTCCTCCTCCACTCTCCACTAACTCCATTCCCTTCCTCCCCTAGGTCTTTATCATGGACCTCTGCCCCGCTCCAAGTTCAGGAGGAAGACCGGAGACAACATAGGTTTGGGATTCCCGGACAGTTGGACTGACTAAAGGATCACCGAGGATCTGAGGAGGCTAACTGTGGAGTTTGTGGCTTTGGACTGGCGATAGGGTTCAAACCATCGCTTTCACACACACACTCGCTTCACCACGGCCGACAGCAGGTGTCCAGTGTCAAAACAACCTCCGTCCAGAGACACACACTCGCACACTCACACACAAACACACACACACAACGGAAGATTGCCGGGCCACACAACCCACTATGCGGAGCTGCTGTTGGAGTTAGTGCTGCCGTCACCGGCCGCGTCAGTCACAGCATTTCTCCTGCGGGGACAGGTGACCGTCCAAGGGCAACCCGACACCGGGTCGAAAGAGGAGTGGACCCGCGTCGGCGGCCCACGTCATTCACTCGTACTGTGACACCGTAGCAATGTGTTGGGCTTTTTTTACGCAACGGGAGAGTGGAACCTGAGTCCAGCAGGATCTTACTAGCAGCTGTGTGGACGAGAAGCTGGAGAAGCTGCCTAGGAAGGGAAATGTGTGTGTGTGTGCGTGTGTTTGTGTGAGATTCTGGGAAGTCTGAAAGACTTCTATATTTTTGGGGACTTGCTCCCTAACGACCTAATGACCATATTGTCTTAAGTAGAGTGATTGTGACCTGTCTCAGCAATATTACAGTATGTGAATTGATGTGTGTGTGTGTGTGTGTGTGCGCGCGCGCGCGCGAGGGTTTTGTGTGCGTTCGTGCCTGCCTGCGTTCCTGCGTGTGTGCACGTAGATGGTTTTGCCCTCTGAGGCCTCAGAAAGGACTCCTTGTAGTAAGCCACGGGCTATAGACTCGAGGGCCATAGTCGAGACTGACACAGAGGAATTAGACTTCACGTGCCCCACAGTTGGACTCTTTCACGGAGAGGAATGAAAAAGAGACAGGGCGGGAGGGGGGGGGATTATACACCCCAGACTCCTGGCCTTGCCCCTGTCCTGTGGGGAGAGGGGATCTCACCGGTCTGCTGGACCAGAACTACTGAAGGACACTCTCCCTGGGGTGGGGGGGGGGGACATGCCACGGGACGGACACTTCACCCCCAAACCCCCACCCCCCCATCCCCCTTTTTGCCTAGTGCCTTGAACGAGCGATCATGGAAAAAGGCTCTGTGTGTTCCCCCGTTTCCATCTGCTCTCCTGAGAATGTCCCCCCCTTCGCTTGCTGCTCCCTCCCCCTCATTCCACTCCCCTGGCAGCACTTCTCCCTCCATTACCACCCTTAATACACTTCCTCCCCCCTCCTCTTCTTCTTCCTCCTCCTCCTCCTCCTCCTCTCTCACTCTCCCTCCACCTTCTTTTGTCTCTTTATCTCTCTCGGAACCCTGAGGTGATGGACCTGGAGAACCGGCATGCAGTCCGCATGCAAACGCGTTCAAACACACACATGTACAGAACACACACAGTCAACCTCACCAGCACTCAATGTTGGTATTTTGTTTTTGTTGCTTATCCTCCTCCTCCAGAGGTCTCTCTCTGAGCGAGACTGGGAGGACTGGTCTCTGGCGAGGAGACTCTGGTGCATTGGATTACTGCCTTGTCCTGGTGACGAACATCGATGTCGTAAACGCGGAGAATTCCCTCTCTTCTCTAATGTGCTGAGGCGCTGCGTCCACCGTCTACCAAAGTAGAGAACGAACAAACGGCCGGCCCACTCCACTGTCTCTACACATGCCTGTGTGACTGAGCACGGCTGACGGGCATGATGAGTTTCTCTCGCTGTTTTTCTTGCTGACAGCTTGTCTTAATGATTTAGGGGTGTCAGGATGCAAAAGGGCTGGTCGATGTGTGTGCCGAGACAAGGCAGGCAGTCTGGACTGGTGTCTGTGAGGGAGTCTGCCTTTACGGAAGCCCTTGAGGACTACCATTGATCAGCACTGTATTGATCCAGCTTCGTAGATCTGTGACTCGTTTGGGCAAAATGTGCTCATGCATTAAGGAGCCGTGATCAGTGCCAAAGACTTCTCCGTAGATCAGCCTGCCACACAAGGCCTCCCTACCTGCCTTGCTGCCTGGCTGGCTGCCTGTGTGGGCTGCCTGTTTTATGGTGTAGTCGACGTAGATAGATCAGTAGCTGTCACGCTTTGCCTTGCCCTGAATATGTTGCTGTTTTTCGATGTGTGCGTGCGTGCCTGTGTGCATGCGTGCTTGCTCAATTGTAGGTCATAACTAATGCAGCTTTCACTTAGTTGACCCAACATATTGAGTAGTGAGAGATCAAGGGAGAGGCAGGGAGCGAGGGGAAGGCAGGCTCTGTCCATGGCCAGATTGGCATCATTCCTCCTGAACAAAACGTGATTATTCAGAGGTTCTAGCATGCCCCTTTACTGGAAGTCACAGTGGTAATGTCAAGTTAGCTTCAGATAGAGATCTGTGCCTTCCGGGTCCTAGCAAGACTGGTTTCTGGGCACCAGGCCACAAGGAAGGAACACAGTGCCTTCTCAGCTGAACTTGGCTGATGAGTAGCATTTACTGGAGAAACAAACTCCCCCAGGCATTGGTCGTGTTTCCTTGTATTGCTGTGTATTTCTGCTGTACTGATAAAACCTAACCAGGGTGTGTCCTGATGTTGACAACCTCATTGGAACATCCAAGACTATTCCAAGATCTAAGATACTTTTTTCTTCTAGCATGTTAGGTCAGTGTGAGAGAGAGGGAAGTGTCCTTTTAGGTCGGTGTCTCTCTCTCTCTCTCTCTCTCTCTCTCTCTCTCTCTCTTTCTCTCTATCTCTCTCTCCTTACCAAACCAGAGTGCAGGTCATTCTTGCACGCTCATTAGGAAGACAGCACATTCTGACTGCAGAATTTTGGAAGAAGGAATATTTCTGCTTACAAAGAGAATACCTAGTGGACATGGTGACTGTTGGATAAAAGCATATATGAACGTTCCTGTTAATGCACAGAGGCAAGAAATAGCAAGGTAACTGCTACATGAAACTGACAGAAATCTATCCAGCTGGGTTGATGGTTTTGTATGAGCTCCAAGTGGACTGGCTGGAGATGGGTGTTTCCTCTTTCTGCCCGCATTCATAAAAAGACAGAGAGATAGATGGAGGGGGAAGGCACAGCAAGGGGCTGGTACGTTTTCATTGAGAGAAACCGACCGCAAAGAGCGAGTGACGTGCCAGGAATACTGATTTCCCGTCGGTAAGGCTGTTGTTTCAGCCACACACCTACTCATGCATGTACAGTGTGTGTACACCTGAGAGTTTCAGTCGCCATGCAGTGTGTGTAATGTAGCTCTACTTTGTGACACCGGATTATAATCGACTAGTTGAATGAGGGCACTTATAGGGGAATGTGGCTGCGTTTTGTTTGTTTGTAGAGATGGGATTCCTTTTTTACCCTCTGCTGCAACAGAGAAGAGTGAAAATCTACCTCTCCTCTCTAGTGAGGGAAGTGTTTAACCAAGTGGACGGTCGTTTTGTTTGTCACTACCAATGGTGACACAAAATATATGTTCGTCTGCCCTATATTACTTGGTGTTGTACATACAACTGTTTTATATTTGTACTGTATATTTATACTCATATCTAAATGTATTTTTTTTGTTGTATTAAACAAATGTCATGTGAATACATTTGTCTCGCTCGTCATTTCTTTCTTTTTTCATTTGTAAAGCGGAGCAGTGGAGACTTTGACAGATCCAAGACAATCTCCTTTCTTCTTTCCCACAAATCTGAGAGAATCTCTGTCCCCTGGGACTGGGCTATAAATACAGATGGGGGCAGGGAGAGAGTTAGCGAAGGAAAAAGAGACACAGAAACTGAGAGAGAGAAACAGGGAAGAATGAAATAGAGAGCGTTGGTGGGCTTGTTTCATGGAATGCAAAGTCAGATGTGTTTGATAGGGAGAGCGAGGATGATTTTTTTAATGATGGCTTGACCTTTCAAATGAATTTGGATTTGATATATGACCATATTGTTCTCATGTCTCATCCATATTTCTAATAGAATGTATAGCTCCTCAAGTCGGTGTACAGAGAATGGACATCAAGGTGTCTGGATTTGGAGTTGGTGAGGGCGAGAGATTAATTGTCTTGAAGAAAGACACCACCTACTGGAAAATCATGAAATTGGAGTGTTGCATACATAGCACAGTAGTACATTATGCACAAACTCTCTCATTCAATCAGTCCCTTTCTTCTCTTTCACTCACATACACACACTTTAACTCACCCCTTTTAGGCTTATTTTAAAAAAGGGTCAAAAGGATCAAGCGAGATAAGAATGCAAAAGGCAGAATGGCACTTTGTACTGATCAATAGAGCCATTGTTTATCTGTGCGTGTGTCTGTGTGCAATCCAATTATGGCCCTGCCACCCTCTGTCTTCCACGCCATGTTTCTCATTCTCTTGCCTCATTCTATTGTTCCTTCTCTTTCTTTCGCAAGTCCCTCTTTCCCTTTCTTTTCTTTTCAATTCTCACAGGAAATATGCTGAGGGGGTTACCTATTGTCTGAGAAATCCAAGGTTCACACAAGCACACACATCCACACAAACACATGCACAACAAAAGTGCACTGCAGAGCATTACTCAGTCCCTGACATCAAAGGCAACATTTCATGGTGACTACACAACACAACTGCTACAAGCACACTAGGGATTCCATATAAGGTTACTTCTCTGTAATAAATAATCACCCTTCAAATATTTGAAATTAATACATGACACACAAGACAGGACAGACCCCAAGGCCTGTATGTACATATTCAGCTGTAAAATGTGTTGGTGGGAGTTCCAAAAGAAGGTGAGAGCGAGTGCATTGTTTTACATTCCATGTTATACCCTTTAAATGTTGGAAACAACCAGGCCTGGATTGGTCGTTTGGCATCCCGGGCGAATGACCGGAGGGCCGGCGCACTTGGGGCAGATATATATGATATATCAATCTTTATATTTTAAAAAGATTGATATATATGTATTAAATATCATATCATATATGTTCTTTTAATAAACTAAAAATTGCCCAACGACCAGCCTAAAAGGCAGGGACAGTGGTCCATTGGTTCATTTTCCATACTGACACTCATCCAATACAAGAAGAGGTCTTCCTCCAAGTCTTTAGCATGTGAGTGGTAGTGGTATAGTTTTTCAGAGGTTTCAAAAAGGTCAGGCTGTGAATGTGTGTCTGTTTGATAAAAGCAATCATGATGATTGTACTAAAGTCTCCCTCTTCATCTCTCTCTCATTTTAAAACATCCACATGACATGTGTGTTCCTAAAAGCTTTCTTTCAGGGGAACCTGTTGGTCCCCAATTCTAATGGCTTTCATAATTACAAATGAATGGGTCGAGGTAGAGACACAGACTAAATATCCTCTGAAGTGGATTTCTCTGAACACAATTACTCCAAAATAGCCAACCCCTTTTCATCTCTCACATTTCTTTCATCCCCGAGTGTGATTCACAGAATTAGGGCTTTGACAGATAAGTAGCAGTAAACGAAGAAGCTGTTGAACTGGCTGAGGACAGCTGAGTGGCATTAGTCTAGTTCCATCAAAAGGAACCCACTGCACACAGAAACACAGGCAAAATAATTGAATTGACTAGTTAAATATAGCGTAAACAGTATAGTCATATATTCAGAAACATAGAAATTCATACTCAGATGGCTATTTATGTAGACTGTGTTGAAAGCTTGAGCACAGTATTAGTTTTGTGACACCGTTTTCACGTGTTTATCCAGGGTCACCTCATATTTAATTGAGGCTCTGAAGAGTTGCTATGGGAACAGTAAATTAATTCAACAAAATTAGTCTGACTTAGGTTATGTCTTTGGTTACACACTCACCCACAAGACCATTGTGGTTCATTTTTATTTCGAACTAGTGGAGAAAAGGTAGAACTGTGTAGAACTGCACCATCATTGTCTTTGGCAGGTTGAATATCTTCAGCTGCTGTAGGAAGTACATCCTCTGTTGTGCTTTCTTGGTGAGGGAGCTGATGTTCAGTTACCTCTTGAGGTCCTAGGAGAGAATGGTGCCCAGATGGAAGAACAAGAAACATTGCTAAATGTTATGTTTTGAAACCTAATTTGAACCTCATATCTTTTTTTCGTCCTCTATATGTTCGATCTTTGTTCCAGATTACATTGTACTCTGTGGAAACCTTTTTATATTTAGAGTGAACCATATACTACTTACTTTCATTGGCATTTTTTATGGCATGAAAATGCTAATATACTGTATTTGCCAAAGTCATCTCATTTCTGCATCACTCTCCTTTAAGGGTTTGGACTGGCTGACAAATTGACGTAGTTAAGAAAATTGCTGAGAAAATTGCATGGTTGACAACCAACTATTGATGGTACTGAACACTTGATTTTCTTCTGGACTTGTGTTTGAGTGTTTTTCCAAGGATTCACTTGCCACCAACATGCATAGGTCTGTGCTTTGAGAGTGGTTCAGAGTAGTAAAGGGTTAGACATGAAGATACTGCCTTTGTATCTCTGTATCTTTTTGGTGGTGGTCAATAGTGCTGCACACTGACCCACTTCTGTTTGTGTGTACGTGTGGTTGTTGCATGCGTAGGTGACCTGTGGGGTATTCCAGAAAGCAGGTTATGCGACATACCCGGGTAAGTTAACTCCTCAGCTGACAGACACCCAGCATTGTAACAACATTGCCAGTAGGTTGCTGCAACATTGTGAATCAGTTGGTGGGTTAACTTACCCGGTTATGTTGCATGACCTGTTTTCTGGAATAGCCCCTTGGGTATTAGGATGTGTATACATCAATACTGAGCGAGCAGGGAAGGTAGGAGTAATGATTTTTACTCTTTTAAAACACTCAAGTGGTCAGTCATTAAAGGTTGCTATTCTTGGAAAATACATGTTTACTCCCTTGGTAACCGAGGGGACTTAATCATCATATCCTGGGTGCTGGAACAGCTGTCTCAAATGCTCTAATTTATTTCTCTGCCAATTACGTGTCAGCTGGGTCACAACAGATAATGATTAATGAATGTGTCTGTGTGTTGGGGTGTCTGTACATGTCTGAGAGAGAGACAATGAAAGAGAGCGAGAGGGAGAGAGAGAGGTGACAGGAGGTCCTCACGCATTTTACATGGTTTATTTCCTTTAGTGTTGGTGTTGAACTACGAGGGAAAAAAGAACTACAGTCATTCTCTATCGCTGAGTTACTTCATCAATAGCATAGGCAAGAAGGTTTCAAGCTCTGAAGCCAACATGGGTTTATATTTAGCTCCATCGATGAGTCACAAGTGTGTCCTTCCTTGCCTCCACTTCTCCTGCCTTGATGAGCAAGTCTAAAAAGGTTAATGAATCCGTTCCAAATAAGTCCTTCAGCCTATTAGGATGCGGGGACATGTTGCTGGACCTCAGGGGTAAACAAGTTGTATAAAAAGAGTAACTCAATTATTAATTATCCAAACGTTGGATTCTAGTTTTGCTGATGAGGTTTTTAATTGAGATGTGAAAATGTATTTCCCTTGTTTTGAGTTAGCTTTTGTGGCATTCGCAGACACAACTATATCTATTTCAGTCTGTACTCACCATGTAATACTTATAAATGCTTGATTAATTGATGGACAGTGCCCCTGTAAATATATGCCATGTAGTCAGGATCAGTCACAGCAAATGACAATGCCTTGTACTGAGTAGGGTCAAGTACTAAATTGGTCATATGTTATTGGTTATAAGATTAACTGTTGGTGTTTGGTGACTAAGGAACTGGTTGCTATGCCCAAGTGAGTTTCATTTACTAGAGTACAATGGTAAAAGCTGTAAATATAAAAGCAGAATGGAATGAATCCACTTAGAATATGAATCTCACAACAAAGTGGTTTTGATTCTCTGTTCGTTGAATGTTAAAATGATGTGTCAGGGAGTTGTCACACACAATGAAACCCTCAGCCAATCAAACTTCTTTAGCTGTCAAGTACAGATGAAGAAATAAAAGGAAGCATCCATTAACAACCAACAATTAGCTGTGAGTCTTACATGGCTTTTCTTGACAAGAGGCTTTGAGATTACATTGATCATTTTAGAAGTTGTCTATGGAGTGAGTGAGACTCATCCTTCCCTTTCCCCTCTCGATATTTCCTCCCCCTCCTTTCCTTCCACATTGAACACATTTAATATGCACACTGTCAGATGTGTCAAGCTGTCTGAAAGAAAACTGTCAGCATTATCTGCTCCTTTGAAATGTAATGCCTTTCAGAAAATGGGTTGTGAACAGCATACAGGCTGTCAAACAACAGGAGAGATGTCCCAATAATTGTGTAACTGTGATTACACAGAGTTTACACTAAGTACAGTCAAAACTCAAAAGCCAGACTGTTCAGTGAGTGTAAGTGCTGATTGCAGATTTTATTCAATATGTTAGTGTTTTGTTTGTCAATGCAATGCCTGCCACAGAAAAATCTATCTGAAAATAATGCATATGAATCAATAAGAAATACTGATACAAAATAATTCTGAGATGTATCTGTCTGTCTGTCCATCTATATTGTATATATCTTTAAATATGTAATATATATAAATATATAATATATAGATATGTCATATATATATACATATATTGTGACACCATGAGAGGCTGTTCCTCGGTATGACGAGCCTTCGTAGTCTCTAGTGGTTGCCAAGGAGAACACAACACAAGAAAATATATTTTCATTTCAACAGTTGCCACAAAAGATAAAGGTGTAACTTTTTAACCAAAAGGTGTCCTTCGGTACAAAATGGCAAAAAGTTGTTATTTAATAAAGTACTGAGAAATAGGGAAAAAGGCTTTTAAGTGGTTTAACTTTCCGCCCAGTGTGCTGCAATCAGGCCACAGATCTACTCTTCTCACCGCTCCTCTCTTGCCTCTCCTCTCGAGCCTACGTAGCCCTCCTGTGTGGCGTTCATGTCTTTATTCTCCTTAGGTGTGCCAATGCACACCCATCTGGGCACCATCTCTCCCAGGACCTCAAGAGGCAACTGAACATCAGCTCCCTCACCAAGAAAGCACAACAGAGGATGTACTTCCTACGGCAGCTGAAGAAATTCAACCTGCCAAAGACAATGATGGTGCACTTCTACACAGCCATCATTGAGTCCATCCTCACCTCTTCCATCACCATCTGTTACGCTGCTGCCACTGCCAAGGACAAGAGCAGAGCAGCGAATCATACGCACTGCTGAAAAGGTGATCGGCTGCAACCCTCGAGGACCTGCACACTTCGAGGACCCTGAGGCGAGCGAGGAAGATTGTGGCCGACCCCTCCCACCCTGGACACACTGTTCCAGCTACTCCATTCTGGCTGAAGGCTGTGGTCTATCAGGACTAAAACCTCACGCCATAAGAACAGTTTCTTTCCATCTGCTACTGGCCCCTTCAACAAGGCCAAGGACTGCCACTGAGATGTATTTAACTATTATAAGTCCATCTGACACCTATTGCACTATGCACAAGCCACCTTTATCTCAGTATCTCATTGCACTATGTTGCCCATTCATGCTGCTCACGCATATTCTATTCTTATTTTTAAATATATTTAATTTTTTCAATGTTATTCATTTTTTGATTGTTTAGTTCTTAGAATTAGTTAAACTATTGTACTTTTACTTAATTTAAGATCCGTATATGTTTATTGTTTGTACCTTCCTGCCACAGTTAATTCCGAGTTTGTGTAACATACATGGCGAATAAACCAAATTCTGATTCTGATCTTGGGGATTGTAGTTCGGCCACCTTTGGGATTTATAGTCCCGCATGACCTCAGCCACTGGAGGGGGACATACCTGCCCTCTAGCACCCACGCTCTTGTGGTGTCACAATATATACATATATAACTGAAATATAAATATATTTCTTTCTTTATATACTGTATATATTATGATAAATATTTAGTTATATATATAGTTAAATATTTACCCTTCACAATCCTGTCCAAAATGCAAGAGAAAACAATTCAGACTTTCTGGTTCATTTCTCTCTCTCTATAGGCTACTGTTAGCTTTCCTAAGGGACGCAGGGTTTTTTCATAGGGATGGCTGAGCGGTTAGGGAATTGGGCTATTAATCAGAAGGTTGCTGGTTCCGTGCCAAATGATGTTGTGTTCTTGGGCAAGGCACTTCACCCTACTTGCCTTGGGGGAATGTCCCCTGTACTTACTGTAAGTCGCTCTGTATAAGAGCGTCTGCTAAATGACTAAATGTAAATCTGACGTTGAGTAGGGATGGGTTGCAGGGGTGGATGATAGGGAAAGGACCACCAGTAGGAGCTTTTTTACATGTTTATTATTTTTTTAAAGGGACTTCTAATTGAAGGCTGCTGTCTGATCCACACCCTGGAGTAAAAGGTGGCGCTAATGCTCCAATAAGCTGGATGCCAACCACAACAATATAAGAAGAAGAAGAAGACTACATATCCCAGAAAACTAGCGCAACCAATTTGTTGGTTTTTGTAACCATTCATTGGTTATGAACTAAACCAACTAAACCAATGAAAACATTGTAGATTCGTCTCTCTCGCCCAATTCTCAATTGTCTGGGCGTATATATTTGCTGTCAATAAAAGTGAAGTTAATTTTAACTCTAACTCTAACACTAAATTATTTTGTGACAGATGTCCAGTACAGATGCATACATGGATTATAATTGTAGTCTGATTAACAATTTCACAACATCTCAAGAAGCTAGTCAGTAGCATTGGTATGGTAATAGCAATATCAAGTTCAAGTCTTTTATTGTTAGATGCACGGACAGCACAGGGTCAGACTGGGCACTGACGCAAAGCAACCTGGCATAACATAACATATAAGTATGAACATAGATTACATCTATGATAAGCTAAAATATTGTAAACCTCCTAATATACAGCAATATACCATATTCAATACAGCATACTAAACCTCTAAATACACATAATAACCTATACTAACCTCATGAACCTATGCTAACCCAACATAAGTGAATACAATTGTGCAATATTGCTGATAGTGCAACAAGTAGCTGAAAGTGACATTGTGTAAAGTGACTAGTGAGAAGTGTATCAGTGTCCATATCAATGTTCATTCAGAAGCCTGATGGCCCTTGGAAAGAAACTGTTGTCCAGTCTGCGTGTGCGAGACCGGATGCTACGGTATCACCTGCCAGAAGTTAACAGGGTAAAAAGACTGAATGATGGGTGGTAACAGTTTCTTAGATTCCTGTCAGCTTTCCTGAAGCATTGTGTGTGATAGGTGTCCTGTAAGGCTGGGAGCTTCCTGCCAATGATGAACTCAGCAGACCTAACCACACTACAAAGGGTCTTGCGGTCCCTGACTGTGCAGCTCACATACTGTGATGCAACCAGTCAGTATGCTCTCTATAGTGCATCTGTAAAAGTTCCATGCCAAACGTCTCCTCAAGAAGAAGTGTCCAAAGTGAAGAAGCGTTTCCGGGCCGCTTTGACCACCTTGTCCGTGTGAGCAGAGCAGGTGAGGTCATTGCTGATATTCACCCCGAGGAACCTGAAGCAGCTGACCTTCTCCACTTCGGATCTGTTGATGTATAGGGGTGCAGGCTCCTTCTCCTGCCGCCTCCTATAGTCCACAATCATCTCTCTTGCTGACATTGAGAGAGAAGTTATTGTCCTGACACCATGATGTCAGGTTATCAACCTCCTCTCTGTAGGCTGACTCATCACTGACAGAGATGAGGCCCATGATGGTTGTGTTGTCAGTAAACTTAACAAGGAGGTTGGAGCTAAGCGTTGCCAAACACTTGTGAGTGAACAAGGAGAACAGGAGAGGGCTGAGCACACAGCCCTGGGGGGTGCCTGTTTTGGTGATCAGTGTGGATGAGGTGCAGTCCCCGATTCTCACCACCTGAGGCCTCCCCGTCAGGAAGTGGAAGATCGACTTGCATAGGGAGGTGTTTCGAAGGTGCAATATGAAAGTATTGTTGTTTGTAAAATACAAGACAGCAGTATACAATCAGTATCAGCATAATTTACAACATTCATTCTATTCATGCTAGTATTTGGATTGAAGAAAGTAAGTAAGTAAGTAGAATTTATTTGTATAGCACCTTTCACAGAAAAAAATCACAAAGTGCTTCACAACATGCAATACAACATCACAAATAAGATACAAGAACATTTTCAATACAAAACATGACAAACAACCATAAAAAACCTGTGACTAACTAAAAGCCTGCTTGAATAGCAGTCTTGCTTTTTCAAGTCAATTGCTTTTTAAAAGCTTCAACAGAAGTCGCACACCGTAGACAGGGAGGCAAGACATTCCACAGCCTAGGAGTCACTGCTCCGAATGATCGATGCCCTCTAGTTTTATACTGGACTGGTAACCAGAAAGCTACCTTTTATATTTAATTACTTGCCGACCACTTGATCTGTAGGCTACTTGGAATTATTTGCCACTGAAAATGAAAGCGGCAGAGCTAAGTTTATAATGTTTTTTTTGTATGGATACTGTTTGCTAGCGTTCCTTTCACACATTGCCATTGTTATGTTAGTACTGAATCTGAAAAATGTTTGCTGAATTGTATTTGTACCGCTAGTCCTACTCCTCACAGCTTGATGTCTTGACTGTAGCAAGCTACCCAACTGTTACATCACCCGCTGTAATATTCCTCTTGAGAAAAAAACAAGTGTGTCAAGGCTCCTGGAGAGAAGACCTTCAAAGTTTGTGTCAAAGGAGAAAGTGTTTCCTTCTTGGACAAACTGCCTGCTTGTAGCCTCATCAGTATGGACCAGTTATTAACTTTTCATTCTCTTACCACACTCAGTTCCACACTGAGTGTGGTTCTCAGTACCACACTGTCAAAGCAGGTTTGTACGCGTGCCCTAGCCCTGCCCCTGCTGTCCCTTCCTAAAGAGGTTCTCCCGTGTGCACTCCAGTGTCTCTGCTGAAGACTTGTTGGCTGTCAGAGCGGTGGGTAAACGTACTTCAGTCAAGACACTCAAGTCGCTCTGGATAAGAGCGTCTGCTGCTAAATGACTAAATGTAATGATTGATTCAAGCAATTATTGATCCTTATAAATACATTTCCTCTTCATGAATGTAAGATTCACAATGCAGGAGAAAAACTGTTGCCTGCCCCCAAAACAGCCTGGCTCTTTGAAAGGGTCCCTCACACACAACACCCCACTCATGCGAACATACACTTCCCCCTCAACTCTCCATATCTGTATCCCTTCCACTCTGAAAATTAAAGACTACAATCTCTCCAACTGTTCCGTTAAGGGATGCTGAGAAAGGGCACTTCGAAGCCCTTCGTGAAGGTAGGGATTGCCTGTCTGTACAATGAAGGAAGCAAGTTATACTGTACATACACTTCCTGAGGACTCCCAACTAAAGTAGGGTAGGTTTACCTGTGAGATCATTGATCCACAAGATCATTGACTACCTCCTCAGTGATGTTTACCCCTCCTTCACGTCCTTGTTTTCCTGTCCTTCTGGCGTTGCTCTGTGATGAGGGCCGGGGCCGATGTGCCTTTCATGAAGGCATTGCGTTTATTCAGTCAACTGAGAACCTGCAAGCCACCACCCACGGCAGACCCCTTGGTCTGGGTCTCCCTCCAGCCTCCCTGGTCCCCCACCGGTAGTTGCTGTAAGGCTGTTGTGTTTGACTGGCTCAAGACCAAGTGTGTGTCAAGTCAAGTCATTTTTATTTATGGAGCACATTTAAAAACAGCCAATGCCGACCAAAGTGCTGTACAAAATCATCAAATTGGGCAAAACAACAATAAACAAGAACTGTTTGTCTGTTGTTCTTGTTTATTGTTGTTTTGCCCTATTTGATGATTTTGTACAGCACTTTGGTCGGCATTGGCTTTATAAATAAAAATGACTGTATAAGACGGTATAAGTGCATGAATAACAATTTCCAAGACCTTGAAAGAGAGGAAAGATTTTAGTTTTGCAATAGTCCTTAAATGAAAGAAACTACCTTTGACAACAGAATTAATTTGTTTGTCAAATCAAAGATAACACCCAAATGTCTGGCATGGCACATTGGTGGATAAGGGGACAATTTTTGTAGATGCATTATCAATTGATCTGGGGGTACCAAACAGAATCACCTAGGTCTAACTCTCATTAAGTTGGAGAAAGTTTTTATCCATCCAGCACTTGATGTCTTTAAGGCAATCAAAAAGGGACACCAGAGAGTTGATATCACCTGGTTTCAACGGTAAGTATAACTGTGTATTAACTGTGTGTGTGTATGTGTGTGGGGGGGGTTGTTTAAAAGTTTTTCCATGTAAAATAATCATTGTGGCAGTTGTTTCTTTAAGATGGGATTTAAATGTCTTCTCCTTCCAGTGTAGTTTTGGGAGAGAGGGATCCTGCCGCCATGTGCCTAGTGATGAAAGGACAGCAGAGAAAGTGAAGGATCCTGCTTGTCCAGGTTTCACTATTACAGTAATGGGCAAACAAGCGTGGCTCACTAAGTGGTTTTTCTTGCATCATATTTATATTCCGTCCGGCTTTCAGAACATCAAACACATCTAATCCAACAGATAGAACCATGTTTTGTTTTTTTCCGCTTGATGCACCACAGCCCAATTAAAAAATTGGCAATTTTTGGGATGCTCTGATGTTACGTCTTTTCTTTTTCCCCCCCTTTTTTGTGTCACAATCAGCAATTCGCTTAGTCATCTGCACCAGGAGATGTAACAAATGATGGATTTTATTTTTGGCATCATAGTGGACCACCTGCTCAACGACCCTATGAAAGGGAAAAGATGTCTCCCTGTATTAGATATGGTGAAGTCGCATCCTGTGTGTAGTTTGATATGAAGTCCACCATTACCCATGATTTCTCTTTCTCACTGTACTCTTTCTAATGGTCTCTCTTACTGTGTCTCTGTCTCTCTCGTACTGTCTCTCTCTTTCTGTCTCTCTTTCTAACAGTGTCTCTCGTACTGTGTCTCTATCTCTCACTGTGTCTCTCTGTCTCTCTCTCTCTTTCTGTCTCTCTCTTTTTCTGTCTTTCTCTCTAACTGTCTCTCTGTCTCACTGTGTCTCTGTCTTTCACTGTGTCTCTGTCTGTCTCTCTCTTTCTGTCTCTCTCTGACTGTTCACTCCTCAGGTGTTGGGTAGGTACCTCCAATGTGAACAAACCCTCAGGGACTACACAGACAAAGGATGTTGCATGTTCAGGTGTGTGATTTAAAAAGCCTATAATTGCTTATAATTCAGCATCAAAGATTGCATTCTCTGAAACAGTGATATGGAGGACTCAGTGTCCTCTTCCTCTCTGACTCACACACTCAGACAAAGCCACTTGCTCTTTCAATTGTCTTCACTGTCAGTGTTTGGTCCCCTGGTTATTTTTAGTCTGTATAATAGCATCCTTAGCCAGTCTTCATTGCTTGTGCGCAGGCCCGGGTGTCGTCTGTCAGCCATGGCAGCTGCCTGTGAAAAGGCTGTTATAAACAGTTACTGTTTCATCTTTAGGCTCAGACCTCAATTTCCTGTAGCTCGCTTTTCCAAAATATTTCCCAGTAGAGATTTGATCTCAGGGGGTTTTGAGTTCATCTTATAGATTTGATAGACTGATTAAAGCGTTTTGGCACAGCTGGTGCACAGGGGCATCAAACTGGCCTGTCTAGCTGGCAGTCATTGACACAACCATGATTTGCATCCTGATTTGATTATTTCATTTCGTTGTTGTTTCTTTTGTTTATCGTTCCATATGTAGAGTAATTGTATTTATTTATCTGATGTTTATATATTTTTTACACATTTTTCAATTGATATAGTGTGATTTTAATTAGTGTTGGTTATAATATTTGTTTATTTTTCTGTGGACCCAAAGAAGACCAGCAAATACTTTGTGGAAGCTAATGAGGATCGCTTTGGATAAAAGCGTCAGCTAAATGCATGAATGTAAATGTAATGCAAATGGGCAAATAATAGTAAAACTAAATCCTGACAGTATTCTGACTCTGTCTCTCATTCTCCAACCTCATTGTAACATCCATGACTATTCCAAGATCTTTTTCTTCTAGCATGTTAGGTCAGCGTGAGACAGAGAGAAGTGTCGATGAGATATTCTCTCATTCAAACAAATTCTTCCTGACAGTGGTCTCTGGCCAAGGTGTGCAGCAGTGGAATTCCCCGTGGGATGGCGGCCCCCCAACCCTTTGCCACGGATGAGACCCTCCAACCAGGCATCAAGGATATCATGAAGTGGGTATGGCATTGCACTAACCGCCAGTAGGTTAGCGTTGGGAATTAGACTAGCTCCACATCCAGTTTGCTAGCTGGAGTTTTCACTGTTACCCATACAGATGGTTTGTGGTTGTGTCTGGAGATGAGCATTCCACTATCTTTGTGAGGCTTATGTTTCATAAGGGCCTTGCAAGAAGTAAACAGTTTTACAGTGGTATTTTTTAAGCTGCTTCTTGGGTTTTTTGCTATCGTGTTTAAAATACAGTTCAGGGAAAGATACACCTCTCCATTGTCTCTAGTTTATTTTTTTTGCTAAAAAAGAGAAACATTGTGAAATGTAAACACCATAAGATGTTAACTGTACAATCATGGCCAAAAGTATTGACAGTGAAACATTTTGTGTTTTGCAAAGTTTGCTGATGCAGCTGTTGCAGTGATGATTTTCAATGCTTTTAGATTATTGTGTAGAGGGATCAGATGCATTTTAAATAAAAGCTAAATTGCACAAAAAATTTACTAGCAAACAATATTTCACCAATCATAACATCAGCACATGGGAAAATGTGAACAAGTTATAATCAAGTAAAATCTGTCTGTTATTCAGATTGTATTATAAGAGCAGATTGATTGCTAAATAGAGGGGCTCTTTGCATATATTGAATGTTTTTACCAGTAAAGATTTCTAAATGTATGACATGCTTATCATTGTTTTCCAGTATACCATAGAACGTGAAAGAATTGTCCACAAATTCTGCAGCAAACTTTGCAAAACACAAGATTTGTCACTGCAAAAACTTTTGGCCCTAAATGTAGACACTGCCTTACAGTAATATGGCCCATTTATTCATCATTTCGGATTCCATGCCAACAACACGTGGACATCCCCTGAGAAGCAAGAGCTCAGGGACAGCTACACCAGCCACCTCACAGACAGATTGTGGGCGGCGTCTTCAGACGGTTTCCCGCCGCACACTCTGTGGAAAGTGGCTGTGGCTGCTCCCCCATCAGGAGGAACCAGTGCCGGTCCTAGCACATTCGGCGCCCTAGGCCAGATGTATGAACCCCCCCCCCCCCCCCCCCCCCCCCCGCCAATTGAGGTGCCGCCCCCCAACCGCAACACGGATAAGTGACTTGGCGCCCTCTGCTGGTGCTGCGGGACACTGAATTAATGGATGAACTTCGGAATTTGCCGCCCCCCTCTTGATGCCGCCCTAGTCGGCTGCCTATGTTGCCTATGCCTAGGACCGGCCCTGGTTGGAACGAACGCCGATACGGCGCGGCCAAGAGCCGGTTTCCGGCAGGCGTGTTGCCAAGTATTTCATCGTGTCTGTTCAATAGCGCCACGATGCAGACCTAGCAGGCTAACAGGACGGAGCGAGGCTCACTGAGGAGAGGCTCAAACGGAGCTTCCTCCTCTCGAGTTTGGGGGTGGATGTTTGGCTCTTCAGTTGTGCATGAAATGCCCAGCCGTGCTCACTAGGTGTTTGAATTCATTTTCGATATCTCTTTCGCCAGCTGACACCCTCTCTGTCTAACCCAGCAACAGGAAGTGACAGATCATGTGGTGTAAGGAGCAGCTGGAGAGAGTCAGGGACAAAGTCACAAAACGGTTCGAGTGAGTCACATTAGTAATTTAGTGAGTTTACGAGAGAAAAGATGTTCTGAGGGCATGTTCTGAGATACTAACAGTTCAGCCACGTTGAAGAGGAACCATATGGTCCATAACAAAGAACCCAGAACCCAGACAGGTCCATGTATACTCTGACACTTGACCCAAAACCCCCTCTGAGTTTTGTCAGGTGATGCATCACCAAGACAAGCAGCCAAGCTAGCTGTCTGGCTAGTGGACCCAGTTGGTGTCCAGATGTCAAAACAGCACTTGAACTGGAATCTAAAAAAGTACCCATTACTTTCTCCATCAACTGCAAGTGCTACAAGCTGAATAATTCCACCGCCAACCTCAGCCAGATTGAGTTCACACTGCAGGGCAGTGAGGTCAGAGGTCATGGCCTTGGGGTGGGATCGTAGGTTAAAGGGCTGTTATACTAAAACAGTAGCAGCTACTAGTGCCATTTCCTCATGGAGATGCTGTGTGGCTGAGTAAGTGTATAGGTTTGATTGTGTGCTTGTGTAAGTGTGTTGTTGGCATGTGTGTGTACTCGTCCATGTGTGTTGTGTGTGTGTTGGTTCTCTGAGTGTGCAATGTGCGTGTACAGGATGTCTAGGAAGCAGCAACAGTTTTCCTAGGGGTTTCTCTCACTTCCTCTGCCTCCCCTTCCCCTCTTCCTGAAGTGTCCTGTAGGAAGAGTTAAACAGGGAAAGAGGGGTGGGGCAGAGATGGATAGAGAACCTTTGTAGCCTGCGGCTCCGGATGTTTCTGTTCAAATGCCAGGGAGCAGTCAATCTATTGGCCGACAGTTTAGACAAGAAACCAGGAAGAGGCCCAATGATTGGTTGATGGTGTTTGTCTTGCGCTGGGTGCGCTTGAATATGTTCTCCTTCCCCCATGTGAGACCTATTGAGGGATATGTAATTTGATATGTCCTTTGTGTGCCCCACCCTTTACAAACTGACAAACCATATTCACAAAGAGCACTCCCTTGACAGCAAGCTGGTCCGGGACCAGCTGTTACAGTAGGTGCTCTTGGTTACCATCAGGGCCAGGGCAGGGGGGGCTGCTTCTGGATCAGAGAGTAACCTAGAGCGACAAAGAATGAAAGAGAGGGGAAGTGAGTGGAAGTGAGTGGGAGAGAGAGAGATGTTTATTCATTCATCCCTGGGACAAAAATTATAACATGGCTCAGACAGGACTCAGACTGTCTGAATGTATTTAACGTAATATTACAATTGTAGTCCTGCCAAATGCCCTCCAGGGGGCAGCAGGTATACTGTACCCTGAACATCACTCTCCAGGGGACAGTTGGACAAAGTGGGATTTTACCTACCCATAAATGTGAGTGTTACAGAAACATAGCCTATAGCCTACATTGTTTCACTGTTTAAAGCTGATACAAAGGACTCGTCTCCATGTTTATACATCAAACAGTGCCATCCACCACGCATACACACCACTGCACACAAAATACGACCAGAGCTTATTGCTTTGTCACACTACAAGAGCTGGAATGTGTTTATTAGATTCACATCAGTACCGGAAATCTCTGCATGGAGGTGGAACAACAAAACATGTTCCACTTATCACATGTGCACTTGTTGATAGTCAGTTCATCCATATTTGTGTCTGTGTGTGTGTGTGTGTGTGTATGTGTGATCAGTGGGTCTTTGCCGGTGACCTGGGCTCAGTTCTCGGAGGGCAACCTGCTCCAGTCCCACACTGAGCATGTGCAGACGCAGAGAGCCAGGGAGGAAGGCCGGGGCCCTGCTGGAGAGCACCCGTTCTTGCCATGCGTTGCCAAGGCAACAAGGTCAACGTCACCTCCACCACAAAAATCTCCCAAATGGCCCAGACTAAAGACAGGCTGCAGGAACACCTGGCTAAGGTTGGCTCCAGAACAAATAATATGAGTGAGCATTTGGGTTCCACAAGGGAAGGTTTTGGATACATTCTATATTTCTTTTTTGGGGAGGGGGGCATTCCAGCATTCCATTTGAGGGGGTAGTGCGTGTTCATGCAGAGGTGATGCTGACCATGCTAAGGTGAAACGCACACATACACACACATAATTACTCAGAATAAAGTTAATCCTTGGCTGCATGAGCAGTCATAACACTGGGCTCAAAGCCAAACTCTTCCCCTCTCTTTTTCAACTTATGTTTTGCTCTCTCACTCCCATCCAACTGTGCTACTTTGTCTACTGGGATTAACATAGAGAGAGATTTGGAGAGACCAAAGTTTCTCTCGTTCTCTCTTTCATTCACTCTTTTTCTCTCTGCACGTCTGGCCCCGTTGCTGAGTGAGCAGAATTTGACTTTGACATCATGACAAACTAAACAGAACAATACTAAGGCAAGCTGGCTGGTGGACTGGCTGATTGGCTGGCTGACTGATTGGCTGGCTCAAGTATTCAAGAGTGTATCAACCCTATTGTACATATTTACCTTGGCCCATTTTCTTCCAGATGGGAAGACAGTATGTAATAATAAAAAAGTAATCTTCTGGCCATATGAAATGTATGCTTTTCAATTGTTTTTCTGTATTTTAAGCTGTTAGTCCTAATCCCCAGTGTCTGTAGAACCTTCTTGAGATCTTGCAGGGTAAGAGAACCGGGCGAAGCTGGTTCATGCAGGAGACTCTGAGACTTGCACGCGTCACCCATCATCACCGTCACATTATGCAGCCTGTCCCTCCTATTTTCAGCCAGGGTGGGCTACTTAAGACCAGGTACTCGCCCACACTACGTCATTGCTCAACGCGACACTGCACGTTCCGCGCGGTTTTCTTTCCCACCTCCAACACCCTGGCCTCCACCCTTGTTTCTGTGTACCCTCTACCTACGGGGGAATGTATATCGAGCTCTCTGGCACGGTGTCGAGACAGTGTCTCGTTGGGTTACCGGCGGAGAGTCGGTGCGAGCAGAACTACATTGCCAAGACCAATATGTGTATTCCCAATAAACATTCTTAACTACTACTTAGTTTTCCTGCTTGAACCATAGCAGAGTGGGAGAGGGTGATCCACGGAAAGCGAGCCCCACTCAAGGTAACGATGAGCAGGCTAGAGGAGAGAATGAGACACCCTAACATGGAGCTCTGCAAAGACTCCCCTCACGCCAGGTACACACACAGATGCAAACATGCAATGAATGGCCTGTTGTAGTTCAGACTATTCTGACCACAGTCTCCCTGTATGGGGAGCATTCACACAGGCTTTAAAAGCCTGACCTCTCACCCCCCATACCTCTCCACATCCATCCATCCTCCCCAACCCTGGATACCAAAGCCATGCTCTGAGACCTAAAATCCATAACCACTCATCTACATTGCGTCCCCATCTCCTCCCTCCCTCCCTCCCTCCCTCCCTCCCTCCCTCCCTCCCTCCCTCCCTCCCTCCCTCCCTCCCTCCCTCCCTCCCTCCCTCCCTCCCTCCCTCCCTCCCTCCCTCTCTTTGCTTCCTCACTTCCTTGCTCCCTTCCTCCCTCCAGTCCCGGGGAGCATTCCCAGCAGCTGGGGTCATGTCAGGCTGACTCCCTGGGGAGGGGGGCTGCTTTAGTGACACCTCGGACCCTACATCGTGAAATATTTCAGCTGTGTGTGTATATATAAATATACGTGTGTGTGTGAGGGAGATGTTTGAGTTGTCAGTGTGTGTGGGAGAGGAGTGGGAATGTGAGTCACAAAGAGAGAGGGAGATGATGTGGGCTAGGAGGTGTGAGTGATAGTCGTGATGGAGTTATCTCAGCTGTGGTTCACCTCTGACAACATTTTCTCCTGACAGTTCGCTCTCTCATTATTTTCCTGCCCCCCCCCCCCCCTTCCTCCTCCTCTCTGTCTTCCTTTGGTCGCCATCGGAGGTGCAGTTCATCCAGGATACAGTGAGTGCTCTGGAATGCTTTGCAGCAGCTGGCCGACACCAAGTCTTGACCAAGGCTCCCTCTCTCTTCATAGATCAGGAACGCTGTCTGGAGCTACGCATAACATACACTCTATCTAGACAAACACGCTACAACTAGAGGCAACGGGTCTGAACATACCTGGCTGAATAAAACAAAATGCTTGCTCTATGGTTTATGAGCCAACCCTAATGTCCTAGTCTAGTTCAGTTCACTCTGTCAGAGGTGCCGTCTGTAGGAGGACATAGCATCATTCTGCTCTAGGCTACACACCACCAATCAGCAACAACCATTCAAACTAGCAACGGCATGCAAAATACT